>NC_064629.1:767416658-767719688 GCF_023864275.1 Schistocerca cancellata
TTCGCGGGCTAAATTCCATATTACCTGAGTTCTTAAAACGTCACATCACCTTATATGTGGACGATATTCTGATAGCAGAAGCCTCATGCGAACAACATAATCACATCCTCAACAGCGTGTTACATATTTTTGCAGAATCTGGAATTACAGTTAACTTGGAAAAGTCTGAATTCGGTAGGACAAAGGTGAAGTTTTTGGGACATATTATTTCTTCTGAAGACATTCAGCCGGATCCTGAAAGTTAGAAGCAATCAGAGCCATTCCAGTTCCATCCACAAAAAGACAAGTCCGCAGTTTTCTAGGTCTCGTAAATTTTTACCGTCGTTTTGTGCGTATCCAAATTCTAGTTACACCAAAACTTTGTTCTCTCACTGGAAAAAATACTATTTGGAACTGGGACGAACAAGCACAATTGGAATTCAATTCTTTGAAAGAATCGCTACTTAACGCGCCAATACTAGCTCATCCAGATCTGTCACAAGATTTCTGCCTTAGCACGGATTCTTCTAAAGTCGGTCTTGGTGCCCATTTATTTCAAGAAGCCACAGAAAATGACACTACTGTTCAGAAAACCATTGCTTTTGCTAGCCGAGTGCTAACAAAATCTGAAAAAAATTATTCCGTTACTGAATTAGAAGCAGTGTAGGAGCGATTATTGTAATCCCATTGTAATTGCAAAGAAAAGACAAATCGGTTAGAATCGCGTTAGACGCACGTAAGATAAATAAGGTAATTGTGAGAGAACTCGACCAGCCTGGTTATATGGAGGAACAGCTGCAAAACTTCAGGAACGTAAAATTGACGGCTAGTGTTGACTTGACCTCAGGATTTTGGCAAATCCCATTGGCAGAACAAAGCACACGTTACACAGCCTTCTTATTCGAAGGATGAAGCTACCGGTTAAAGGTTGTACCGTTCGGCCTAACGATTTCAGTGGCAATATTTGTGAGAGTGCTAAGCCAAGTCTTAGGAGGACGCTTAATGAGCAAGCTGGTGTTCTATGTGGACGACATTTTAATAGCGACGGAATCCTGGTACGAAAAATTTAAGTTGCTGGAGGAAGTGGTTGTGGTCTTAAGACAAGGAGCGATGACGTTAAAGATTGCCAAATGCGAATTTGTCCAAGAGGAAATTCAGTTTCTAGGACACACTCCTACATCTGAGGGAATTTTACCGAGTACTGAGAAACTAAAATCAATCATGGATTGTAAAAGTCCAACCAGCAGAAAGCAATTAAGATCATACCTCGGATTATGTGGGTTTTATCGAAAATTCTTGGGGGATAGAGGAATGAATCACCCAAATATGTGTAGATTATTAAAGAAAAACCTGGAAATGGACCAAGTCCGCAGGTCGTGGTCGTGCGGTAGCGTTCTCGCTTCCCACGCCCAGGTTCCCGGGTTCGATTCCCGGCGAAAGCCACACTCCGGTGTTCTATCTCCCCGTCGATTTTTTTTTTAGGATTTTGCAGCCTATCCCATAATCTGAACTGTCCGATGACAAACAGAAAGGAAGTATCATGTTGGGCTAATAGAGCATATTGCTCGCACACACTTTATCCTCTATGTTTCGAACTTCTTTTTCACATTCCTTGGTCCATTTGGTTCAAATGGCTCTGAGCACAATGGGACTTAACATCTGAGGTCATCAGTCCCCTATAACTTAGAACTACTTAAACCTAATTAACCTAAGGACATAACACACGTCCATGACTGAGGCAGGATTCGAACCTGCGACCGGAACGGTCGCTCGGTTCCACACTGAAGCTCCTAGAACCGCTCGGCCACAACGGCCGGCTATAGAGCAATACATTCACGATAATAACCTCGCCAAACGAATAGGCGCACAGCTGGCTGCCTGTGATCGATGTCAGCTAGTAAAATATTGCACTACAACTCAACAATGGGAAATACAAAATATAATTCCGACCAAGGGTGGAGAGTTACTGGCGGTTGACAATTTTGGCCCACTACCCACAGGACGTGGCGGTATGAAGTACATATTTGTTGTTCTGGACCTCTTTTCAAAATGTATTATACTTTATCCGATACGGAAACCTAACAGCAAGACGGTGATAGGCAAATTAGAAAACGATTTCTTTAGAAACGTAATCAGACCAGACAGGCTGTTATCTGACAACAGATCTCAGTTTATATCAAATGTTTGTAACAAATTTATGACGACCAGGATATAAGACACATTGAAATATTCGTGTACCACGCGGTGAGTAACCCTTGCGAGCGGTATATGCGAGAAGTTGGACGACTGTGTCGGACTTACACGAGTGATAGACACTCGATGTGTGTGGGAGCAAGTGGTAAAATCCCGTATGGAGAAGTTAGCAGCGGAAAGGAAGAAACGGCATGATGGATGGTACAAGCCAATTAAATAAAAAATAGGAGACAAAGTACTAGTACGTACGAAAGAAGAGTCCAGGCAAGTGGATAGAGAAATAAAAAAGTTGTTTGAGCTGTACTATGGGCCATCTGTAGTGGCAGAATGTCCGCACCCTAATGATTACCGACTCAAATAACCTGTTTCAGGAAAACTTCTCGGATTGAGAAATGAGACAGAATTGAGACTGTACATTGAGAAGGGGAAAGTAGGCTAAGAAATAAGTGTATGTGTGTTTATATTATAAGAATGTTAGGAGGGTAATTTCCAATGTTTTATTTCAGGATTTATTGTAGCTTGTTTGTTGTTTCGTCGCATAAGGTTTTTTTTCCCCAAGGTCCGTGTAGTTATAAAGAGATGGTTTGGGCGCACATTTGGGTGCGAGGAAGTCGGAGAACCCAAAGAACCCAATTATTTAGTGAACGGTATCAAGTCAAGAATCAGTGCACAGTATGCATATAAATTAGGATTTAGGGGTAGATAAGGGATTTATTTATGTGTTTACATGTGTTAGTCTTAGGTTTTTGGATGGTCTTATGTTTGTTGTAATTTCTAAATTATAAGTTATGGTCACGCCAATTTTGGTGCATGGAAGTCGTAGGAATTTGGAAAACTGAAAATTAATATTGCTTACCTAGAACGACAGATGTATGTTTATCTACTTATCTGAGAATATTTTGGGGGAATAACTTATTGTAGGAAGGGGGTTAAGTTTTGTGTACTTCACTGCACGGAATTAAACGAGGGGTGAGATTTGTTCATATTTGTTGTTAGTTTTGAGTCTAAGGGATTAATTTAAACTAAAAGAAAATATTAAATTGCCGATGAAGTCGATTGTGAATCTGTCACGAGATGCATGTCTGTAGTGGGACTTGAATAACGCGTCAGAATCATTGAAGAATTTACGAGTATCTTGCTAACGCTGTAAAGCAATTGTTTACTGTGTAATTTAGATCTGTTTGCATCGATTCCATTTGGAGAAGCGTTCATTGCAGATTCTGGGTGGTTTAGGAAAGTGTTTTTTTCTGGCATCTACACCCGACTCGAATTTCAACAGTTTTCGATGGAATGCAGAGTCATACAGAATATCGGCGGGTTACTCGGCTCCGAATCTGTGGAGCGCCGCTGGTGAGTTCGTTATGACGAAAAGGTTCTGTGAAAGTAAGTGCAGTGGCGCTGACATTTCTGCGGCATTTCAATAAACAGCCGACTTTGATAAATGTATAGTTTTATTTAGCATTTAATTAATATGCCGCATTTCATGATTTATGTTAGATATAAGTTTCTTTAAATTTAAAGCATGCTGCATGAACACCACTAAAAATAATTACCATATTGATCTGGCGCTTAGGATATTTATGTTATTGTATTATTAATTTGTGTCTTGTAAATTTGGGTGCTACTTCATAACATATAAGGCACGCCAACATGTTATGAAGTGTAGGTGTTTGAGTTAACGTGCGCTGCGCTCTCATTTAAATAAATGGCCGAAAGAGTCACCGTAAAGGAATTGTGAAACGAACCCTGTCGTCCATGACAGCGTGCAACAAAGGGCGCAGATTATCGACGAGATGGGGAAACTCACAGGCGTCTGTTGTCTATTGAGGCCTAAGTACAGTAGCGTGCAAGTGAGGCAGACGAGAACCTACGTCATAGGGAAACCCAGTAGAAGGTGAAACGTCCCCTTAGAAAAATTTATGAATTACTGTGCTGATAAAACTCTTACGCTATTTGATTTTCAAACAGCTGAGCAAAACTGGACGTACTCAGACATTTCACTCTTTACCTATTCTGATCAACACTAAACTGACACAATATTTTTAGCGCAACGCGATCTGACTTTCAATAATCCCTACAAAAGAATGGCCCTGACTAACATTAACCCATACCTTTCACAAATCACTTACCTCACAAAAATCTTCGTTACTCGAACTACTGCAATACAGCGAGCGCCCCTATTGCCAGCTAAATAAAAGATTCTAACTACTGAAGGGACTAACTACTGATAGGCATAGTTAGCAAATGAAAGATTTTGATAAATAACAAACAATGTATTTACCTTAATAGTGTTCAAAAGTCATAATATATATATCAGTTCATGACATCCAGTCTTACAAATTTACTGTCTCTGATGTACACACGTCCTGATCATCCGCTCTCAAAACTCCGTCATTTCTCTCCGCACATCCACCTCTGCTGGCGGCTCACCTTCAACTGGGGAACGCTACGCGCTGTTAACAGCCAACTGCCCAACACTACAATGGCGACTATTTCAACAATGCCCACCAGCCACAGACTGCACACAGCACAGCCAGTGCTTTTCATATAGAGCGCTACATGGCGTTACCAACATAAAAACCTAAACAGCCTACTTACAAAGGCTTTTGTGGCCAAGGAGACGTAGCTCTATTAAATATGACGGACCTACGATCGGCCATGAAGGGAAACATTTATGACAAGCATTTAATTCCATAGCAGTGCAGGGAATGAAGCCACAGTAATTTCATTCAGCCATCCTCCATAAAATTTCATGGTGATCCCAATAAAACTTGAATATTGATCACAACTGTAATAGTTTAGGATTTACTGTTAAAGTGAAATTAACAAGTTCTGTAACAAAGACCTGAAAGCTAAAATATGAGCGCTTTGGTCGATATTAACTATCGACATTTCGTATAGAAGCGCTCCATTAAAATGACAAATATTTTTAATATCTACTCTGAAACTTCATTTGCTTAAAAGATATAGTAAATTTAAATTATCAGTATTTTCAGTTAAGCATCAGATCATCATTTCCTACACACAAAACACAGTGAACGATGACGCCATGACACCTTATTGAATCATTAAGTAATAGAATATTTGTTGAAAAGTTTAGGTCATAGTAGTTACTTTTGTTCTTTATTTGTCAGAAAGCGCATTGGTGCAAGGCTACTGGCCGTGGTATTCAAAGCTCAGAAGGAAATTGTATTGGTTCTATGTAAAAGAGTTTAACGTTTATTATGTAATGGATATTATTGTTACTTTATTTAGAAAGTGAAAGTGGTCAAGCTTTGATTATTTAAATATGTTAAAACATAAAATAATGTAGAATCAGCTTTAGCCAATCAGATGCACGGCTTCAGGCAAGGGAACTGCACTAGTAGGTTGAGCGATGATGTTCGACACGCCGGAATCATGGCCGGAGACGGTCAGAGGGAGTGTTGGTGCAGACGCGAAAGCGGACTCTTCAATGCTGGTCTAGACACCAAAGGGAACGGTCCGGATTGAGACGTGAAAGCGGACAGTCGGTCTTTAGGTAGCTAGGAAGCGAAACCACTTAGAAAATGTCGCGTTGTGTGGTATCGCGGAACTTCGTCTCTGAGAGGAAAGCAGCCGCGCGCCTGGTGTCAACTCTAGCTTTCCGCGCAGATAACGTGTATTTCGCGATGAGATTGTGAATGATCGAACTGTGTAACATGGATATGCGCTCGAGTGTAACTGTAACTCTAAATACGACCACTTTCATCAATAGTTTGCTTTCAGAATAAACATTATTCTAACCAAATCGCAACTGTGAAGCCTACATAATTTGTGAGTCGTTAATATACACTCCTGGAAATGGAAAAAAGAACACATTGACACCGGTGTGTCAGACCCACCATACTTGCTCCGGACACTGCGAGAGGGCTGTACAAGCAATGATCACACGCACGGCACAGCGGACACACCAGGAACCGCGGTGTTGGCCGTCGAATGGCGCTAGCTGCGCAGCATTTGTGCACCGCCGCCGTCAGTGTCAGCCAGTTTGCCGTGGCATACGGAGCTCCATCGCAGTCTTTAACACTGGTAGCATGCCGCGACAGCGTGGACGTGAACCGTATGTGCAGTTGACGGACTTTGAGCGAGGGCGTATAGTGGGCATGCGGGAGGCCGGGTGGACGTACCGCCGAATTGCTCAACACGCGGGGCGTGAGGTCTCCACAGTACATCGATGTTGTCGCCAGTGGTCGGTGGAAGGTGCACGTGCCCGTCGACCTGGGACCGGACCGCAGCGACGCACGGATGCACGCCAAGACCGTAGGATCCTACGCAGTGCCGTAGGGGACCGCACCGCCACTTCCCAGCAAATTAGGGACACTGTTGCTCCTGGGGTATCGGCGAGGACCATTCGCAACCGTCTCCATGAAGCTGGGCTACGGTCCCACACACCGTTAGGCCGTCTTCCGCTCACGCCCCAACATCGTGCAGCCCGCCTCCAGTGGTGTCGCGACAGGCGTGAATGGAGGGACGAATGGAGACGTGTCGTCTTCAGCGATGAGAGTCGCTTCTGCCTTGGTGCCAATGATGGTCGTATGCGTGTTTGGCGCCGTGCAGGTGAGCGCCACAATCAGGACTGCATACGACCGAGGCACACAGGGCCAACACCCGGCATCATGGTGTGGGGAGCGATCTCCTACACTGGCCGTACACCACTGGTGATCGTCGAGGGGACACTGAATAGTGCACGGTACATCCAAACCGTCATCGAACCCATCGTTCTACCATTCCTAGACCGGCAAGGGAACTTGCTGTTCCAACAGGACAATGCACGTCCGCATGTATCCCGTGCCAGCCAACGTGCTCTAGAAGGTGTATGTCAACTACCCTGGCCAGCAAGATCTCCGGATCTGTCCCCCATTGAGCATGTTTGGGACTGGATGAAGCGTCGCCTCACGCGGTCTGCACGTCCAGCACGAACGCTGGTCCAACTGAGGCGCCAGGTGGAAATGGCACTGCAAGCCGTTCCACAGGACTACATCCAGCATCTCTACGATCGTCTCCATGGGAGAATAGCAGCCTGCATTGCTGCGAAAGGTGGATATACACTGTACTAGTGCCGACGTTGTGCATGCTCTGTTGCCTGTGTCTATGTGCCTGTGGTTCTGTCAGTGTGATCATGTGATGTATCTGACCCCAGGAATGTGTCAATAAAGTTTCCCCTTCCTGGGACTATGTATTCACGGTGTTCTTATTTCAATTTCCAGGAGTGTAGTTCCCGATATTATTTTTACAGTTATTATATGTTATATTAACTCTGTATTTCGCAAACTTGCCATCAGCCAGGCAATTTAACCAAGGGGTCACAAGTGTCTAATTTAGGGCGTGTAATGCAACAGGTGCGGTTGAACCCCTAGACGAGTTTGGGCCAAGACATTTCGACGAAGAGAAACCAAAAGTGAGCCCGGAATCCTTTGGGATGCTAGCTCGCATGTTGTACTGGAAAATCCACACTTCGTCGCTACCTCGGAGATGCTGTGGCCTATCGCTCGTACCCCGACTATAACACTACGTTCAAACTCATTTAAATCTTGATAAGCTGCCATCGCAGCAGTAACCGATCCAAAAACTGCACCAGACACTTGTCTGCTATTGGCGTTGCCGACCACAGCTCCGTACTCTTCCTGTTTGCATATATCTGTATTTGAATACGGATGACTATACCAGTTTCTTTGGCGCTTTAGTGTATAAAGGTGCCCTCGTAAAGAACATTAGTGCGAGCCAATTGTCCGCAGCTCATGGTTGTGCGGTAGCGTTCTCGCTTCCCACGCCCGGGTTCCCGGGTTCGATTCCCGGCGGGGTTAGGGATTTTCTCTGCCTCGTGATGACTGGGTGTTGTGTGATGTCCTTAGGTTAGTTAGGTTTAAGTAGTTCTAAGTTCTAGGGGACTGATGACCATAGATGTTAAGTCCCATAGTGCTCAGAGCCATTTGAACCATTTTTTTGCGAGCCAATTTTGAGAACTTCCCGAGTGTTTGGAATCCCTGCAGATAGGTTTAAAGGAAGACACCGAAGCAATTCAGAGGCGAGCCACTGTTTGTAGGATATGGTAGATTCAATCAACAGGCGATTATTTAAGATATGCTTCGTGAACTCAAATGGGAATCCCTGGAGAGTAGATGACGTTCTTGTCGTAGATAACTATTAAGAAAATTTCGGCAACTGGCATGTAGAGCTGACTGCATAATGATTATACATCAGCCAAAATACATTTTGCGAACGGTCCATGAAAATAAGATAAATTAAGGTTAATACGGAGAGATATAAATAGTTGATTCTCCGTCGTTGTGTTTTCGAGTGGAACAGGAAGTGAACTTACTAGTAGTTGTACAAGGCACCCTCCACCATGCACCACAAAGTGGCTTTTGGAGTATGTTTGTAGATGGATATGTACCTACATCACTCATCTAGTCCACCTTTGGCGCACAAAATGATACTCATAATTTCACTGCTGCATATTTTCTGAAGTATAAATACCTAGCTTTAGGTAAATTATCTTAGTTGGCGACGTCTGTCTACCAAATCGTCTGTGGAATGTAATACTTGAGTTGCCCGAAGAACCGATCGCATCATATGCTGTACACGGCAAGTAGTACGAGAAATTCCGTGTAAAAGCATCCACTGCAATCATCACTGATGATGCCATGTAGCGAAATAAAGAACACATGATGTCGCCTTATGCAGAGCTCCATGTGCAAGGAGATGTAATGAACTTATTTTGTTGTCATATACGTATGTCTGTTTTTCTTCACGAAGTGGACAAGTTCTCTCCAGCCCAAATGGTTCAAATGGCTCTGAGCACTATGGGACGTAACACCTGAGGTCATCAGTCCCCTAGACTTAGAACTACTTAAACCTAACAAACCTAAGTACATCACACACATCCATGCCCGAAGCAGGATTCGAACCTGCGACCGTAGCAGCAGCAGCGCGGTTCCGGACTGAAGCGCCTTGAACCGCTCGGCCACAACGGCCGGCACTCTCCAGCCCAAATATACCTTCTTCGTCTTGTCGTGTGCTAACATTTCCACCAGCACTTATCTAATAACAATATATGCGAATAGGTGCAGTACGGGAATATACGGTGGGTATCGAAGTTCCGATACACTTCACAGTTTAGTAAAGATCATCCCCCGCCTTTCGCCAAAGCTTCGCGTCTCTCTGTACAAGGACTCGGCCAAATAATCAGTCAACGTCTTTGCGCCTGTGATATATATTGCGAAATGCGTTGCATCTCTTTGCATGACCTAAATGCGTTTATACACACGCTATATTAATGTTTGCAATGATCTTCTAAATAAGCTAAAGTTCAATGTAACGTTACTTCTGAAAGCAGTCAGTGATGGTGAAGCGAGGTGCTTTATATCGCTCCTGCCTAGAGCCCTTGTATCGGGTGAGTGACTCCAGCGTGCACCACAGATGGTCTGAAGCGGGTTCAGTCGATTACGTAGTTCTAATTTCCATTTGATAGGCGACAGTAGTGCACAGAGACATTCAAGAAAAAAGACAAGATAATGTTTTTTGAACTGATCTGTTTATTTCTTGCAGGTATTTTTGTTTATTAATGTTTGTGCAGTTTTTATATGCTTTTAGTAGTGTGAATGATGATTGACTGTGGTGTAAAGTAAATATGTAGATCATTGTTCTACTGATGAACGCTATACGAACTTGTGTGAGAAAGTCTTAAGACAGTGTGAATGCAGTCGACAGGGAATAATATTTTAAGTAAGTTTCTGGCAAAAGGAAAGCTAATTCGAGTGCAAAAGAACATAGGAAATAACGTAAAGTATACACAAAATATCAGAATATAAAATATTTATTTCGGGAAAAAGTACATCTCGGAAATGTGTCATTTGTTCATTGGTTAGCCATGAAAAGCACGGACTAACGCGGGAGAATAATGTTTTTCTATTGGCCTTAAAGAAGACTGTCCAGTCAGAACCGAGTATTCTTCGCGCTTCATTTCTCTTGGAAATAGAGAATTCTTACATCAGTGAAAGGGATCGGAGCCCAGCCTTTTAATGGTACGGTCGTGTGTTGTATGAGGTCCAAAGTAAGCTATAATTTGCCGGTTTTAGTTGCGTGCGTGCTTCAATAGTGTTTTAAAGTGAAGGCATATTTATTCCTATGTGTGTTTTGAAAATACGGATTTTTTAAGTAATTTTGTGTATGAGAAAAGACAGTAATGCCTCGAGGCATAGTGAGCAGGTCGATGACTAAAAACATGAGTGCGTTACACACCGATAAACTTAATAGTATGTGAAAAATTTTCATTTAAGAACAATCCGTGCTTAATAGCTGTTCAGATTTCGCGAAATACATTACCATTTGCTAATGCGAATGAAATTGTTTGTACATGTCCGTGTTAAGATTAGCACGGGCTTGGCACTGCACGTGTACATTATCAAAGTTCAGATATAGCGAAGTTTTGTCAGTAGTTCCTCCTTTCATTCAAAATTAAGACCATTTCCGGATTCTTGGAATACTTGCGTTGTATTCAGCCTGGTGCGAGTTCCGGTACGGTAGGTTTGTGCTCGGCTTTCCTACTGGCGATCTGTTGCAACGTGTTCACAGGTAAGTGCATGTGATGAACGAAAGGTACCGCGCCGCAACAATGAGTGTTTGGCGATCTACTAGTATACTAATCAGAAACTTGTGAAGGTATGTACGCTGTGAGTTGCAGAGCTGCAGTGGATGAAATTCATAAGTACTACCTAAATAGATAGTGAAGCAGGTTATGTTAACAAACTGGAACTAGTTTTCCTTGCTTCATGTAGACATGACTATCTTGTGATTGGAATATAAATTTCCAGTTTCAAAACGAGAACCACTGCTCTGAATTACGTCAGATTGTTTGAACAGCATATTACTGACGCAGGAGCAAACGTTATGGAACAAAGAAGCAAATTTTACCAGTAGATCGCGCCGTAAACGTCTTATTGTAAATGAGGTCGGCTGCAAATTACATTAATATCAATATGACGGCTATGGTTTGAGTTACACATTACAATAACTGTTCTGTTCAATGTGCTTGACCGCACAAATTACGCAATCAACATTTGCGACACTGTTGGTCAGGTAAGCCCTTCCACTACTGCGAAGTCATATCACATCGCAAGGGAAAAACCGGTTTTAGTTGTCCTGAAGCCAAAAACAACATATAAAGCAAAATGAAACCGGTTTCAAATTGTCGTGAGACTGGCGAAAGACCTGTCCAATACGCCATCCACCGTTTTCTGCCACAAGCTGAAACAGAGAAACAGCATGTTCCACAACAGATCGGAGTGGCTCGAGGCTCACGTTGAGAATGCGTTGTGCAATACGTGCCTTCAGTTCAGCTACGATCGTAATCTGAGCATTGAAAACAACATGTTTCAGGTGACCTCACAGCCAGAGGTGACACGGATTAAGATGAGGTGATCTGGACGTCCAGGCTGCAGGGAAATGGCGGCTAATAATTTTAGCATTTCACAACGCCTCTGTAGCGGCCGCTTCACTGACTGTGCAATGTGCACAGGAGCATCATACTGCATAAAAATGCTCCTACAATCAAATCCATGCTGTTGAAGTGTTGGAATGATATTGGTGCGCAAAAGACTCCTCTAGTGTTTAGCATGGACGCTACAGGTAACAGGACCCGCAGGACTCATCTCCTCGAAAAAATACGGCCCTACGATAAACGACGTCATCAACCTGCACCACACAGTTGCCTTTCCAGAATGAAGTACCGGCTGATATGCGTGCGTATTTACCGTTGCCCATATTCCGCAATTTTGCATGCTGACATGTCCTTGGAGATGGAAATGGGCCTCGTCTGTCCACAGAATGTTTCATTGCCGTTCACTGTCGACTTCAATGGGAGCAACAAATTCCAGAGCGAACGTTTATCTTGCTGACGGGTCAGCAGGAAGCAACTCTTGAACATGGGTGATTTAGTACGTATAGTAATGCAGGACGTATCGTAGTATTTTATGCAGCGTGCTCGCAGTCATGTCCAGCGTTCGGGTAATTCCCCGTGCACTGCATGTTTACACAGCCCCTATCGATTCCTCCTCTAATGTTGTGGCCACATTTTCAACAGAGGTCGCATCAACTGCTTTCCTCCCTGTGCCACACTAAATTGCAAAAGAAACTATCCTTTTGAATTTAATATATTTCAGTTCGGCCGATTAATGTTACAGTAATAGCACATGCTGGACCTGGGAGTGATCGAAGTAAAAGAAGACATGTAATAGCCACCGATCGTTCAAATAATGATGCTTGGTCTAAGGTTATACTTTCTGACTGTGTATTAATTGCAGTTGTAGTCAAATTTACTGCTACTAGAACTGATATCCGCGGGCTACGTGCAACGTGGAAGCATCTTAATCTGCTGAACTTCCTCCGTGAGCAATAGCACCTGCACAGAAGATATAAGAAGAATTGTCAGTGTGGAGGTTAAAGTCAAATACTTATTTATTTGAGCGAAGGTTGTATTTGATACTCAAATTATTAATGGAGAAAGTCAATTACCAGGTCCACCAGTTGTAATAGACATGTATTCAAAACATCGTTAAAATTGTGTGGGCTGTAATAATTACATTATAGATTTTATCATCTCCAATTAGAGATCTGGGTTGTCCTAATACAGTTCGAATAGGTATTAATATTGATGTTACTATTATTACAAGTCATGCTACAAATAAAAAGCGTAAACTACCAATTCATTATGGTTTGTTGATAAACAAAATGGAATATAACAAGTAAAATGACCTGAAAGGCAGAAAATACTCGTGCACCAGTAAAATAAATACACTGTGTGACAAAGCAGGTTGACGCCCACCATCCTACTTAAATTCATAATAAATTTATTTTCATAATTCTGATACTAAAATCCCTATATAAAGCCTGTAGAACGCATATTATCAAGATATAGAAACAAATTCCCCCCCTCCACAAACTTAATTATTCAGATCTTTCAGTTTGGTGTCCTGATTGCAATGAGTTAATTAGTTTCATCATTAATAATGGCCATCAAAAGTAATTGCAGTTATAAAATTTAGTACATTTAGTCATTGGGAAAAGCTTATGAGCCAAAAGGCAAAATCAGACGGAAATACCATTTCCAAACGAAACTGCTTTTTTTCATGTTTTCAGTAAAGTGTTTAAAACAACCCAAAAGTAATTAGTTTAAGAGACATTATTAATTAAAGATTTCACCTGGTCCTAACTTGGTCGTACTGTATATTTCCGAGATTTGCTGTTATACTACGGATCGTCTGGTTTCACTGAATCCAGTGATACCCATATTAAGGAGTAAGAGTCCCCATTTAGAACTTACAAAATTTTCTATGACTTAACACCCATGATGGACCCCATGGTCGTAAACCCGGGATTCCCATTGTTTAGGCAAAAATTAGTACTGCCCAAATTAATAAATGCTGCTCATGGTAAAAAATATTCAAACTATGACGACAAAATCTACAGCCAATAAAAAATTAATTTTTAACCTACAGAATTTGTAAACTATTATAAATTAACAAAGTTCAGTAATATCCTGGGGCGAGTCTTTATAAGGTTAACACTCGCGCAGTTTTACTTTAGGCCTGTGACCGGCTACAGACAGGGCAAATCTTGCATCCACCTGTTCTTTGACACAGCTTCGCGAACTTTTTCAGTTGGGTCTCCGTTCATGCAAACCGGGCTGAGAGAATGTGTTTTATTATAATGAGCAATTTCATTTGAACATGTAACTAATTATAGTTACGTGACTTATTGTGTGTGAAGCAAACTACGTTCACTACATCTCTACTGTGTGAAAATTAGCATTCGAAGAAATAAGGATTATTACGCTCCCCATATGTCGGAACTCACCATCTGTTTGTAAACATTAGAGACT
This sequence comes from Schistocerca cancellata, assembly GCF_023864275.1. Lineage (NCBI taxonomy): Eukaryota > Metazoa > Arthropoda > Insecta > Orthoptera > Acrididae > Schistocerca > Schistocerca cancellata. The sequence goes on from NC_064629.1 coordinate 767,430,730, forward strand.
ATAAGAGCCCTGGTATCACTGGTAGAATCTGAAAGACGTGATTAAAGACTGGTAAACTTCCAAAATAGAACTTAAAAAAAGTTCTGGCTATTTATTTTAAGGGTAAGTCCTATTGCAGCACTTTCAGGTGTTGATTCAGCGAAACTGCGCAGCTACCAGGGCGTATTCCATAACAGGTAGGGCTAGTTGACCTTACAACTGGAAGTGGAAAATGCCACCCTACTTTAATTTATTTTTTACTTTAGTATCCACTATGAAGAAGAAGTATGACAAAGATTACTGTTGTCGAATTTTAGGGTTCCTTACGCAGAGACTGAACACAAGTTGACTGGTACCTTTTAACTCATTTAACCACTAACGAAAGATTTCAAGATTTCGGGATTGTATAGCGGGTGAGGATGGTACAAAAAAAAAAAGAAAGTGTGTGAAATCTTATGGGACTTAACTGCTAAGGTCATCAGTACCTGAGCTTACACACTACTTAACCTAAATTATCCTAAGGACAAACACACACAGCCATGCCCGAGGGAGGATTCGAACCTCCACCTAGACCAGCTGCAGCGCCTTAGACCGCTCGGCTAAGATATCAGAAACGTATTAGGAAAGACACCTTCCGCGATTTCTCAACACCTCTTAAGGCGAATGACGCGATGGCTCCTCCGAAGGAATATGGCCGATTTTCTTCTCCAATCCAAGTCTGCACTGAGCGAGGTGGCGCAGTGGTTAGCACACTGGCTTCGCATTCGGGAGGACGACGATTCAAATCCGCATCCAGCCATCCTGATAAAGGTTTTCCATGATTTCCCTAAATCGCTTCAGACAAACGCCGGGATGGTTCTGTGGGGCGGCGGCGCCGTTTTTTACGATAGCTTGAAAGATATTTCTGTGTTCAGCCAGAAAGCGATGGAGAACGTACTGACCATAGTTCCCAGTCTGAAAGTCCACATTCTTGTCCAGCCCACTGAAAGAAAAATATCTATTTTCTATTTACTCAGCGGGATCAGGAACTATGACTATGAATGAAAATTTTGAGTTCCAATTGATAGATATATTTGATCAGCTTTCACACGCACCACATAGCAACATTCCTAACAATATAATAATAATAATAAACGTCTCTATCCTAAACAGCACTATGAGTAGTTCAGAGGCGACCTCTACGTACGTTCCAATTAAATGGTCTTTAGCCTTGACTTCTGATAATCAGTATAATTGCTCGCCACAAAATTAGAAAATAATGATCACCACTTGCCACGCGGTTTTGTTAACATTACGGTCGGCATACTAACAGTTACTTCCGCGAAACCTAAGCGATCCATGACGGTGAACAGTCTTCGCGTGTTCACTTCCTATCTGTACCGAAAACATGAGTTTAGTTGCAGTCTGACTGTGACATCATCCGAGGTAGCGCGTACTCCGGCGTTTGACTGACGCGGAGCGTAAGCTGTGTGCGAAGTGAAGTCTCGTCACTGCACCTCAGGCCATATTTAGGGTATATCGACGCAGCGGACGGCCGAGGGAACACTTGCTGTCATCCGGTCTATTCCCCCGTAGTAGACTGTAAATGGCCGCTTTCTCGGACACACAATATTTTATAACACTATTATGTATTAATTTAGAATCTTTGTAATTTTTGTATGAATGGAATCAAGTAGGGTTTAATCACAAAAAAGTTTTAGCACGTCTGCATTTAAATTTTACCGTCTAGAAATTTTAGAACGGTACTGAAAGTAGAACATGACCTCTGAACTACATCTTTAAGAAACCTTGTAGTGATTGTTACTTACATCAAAGTCTCGAAACTTGTTATACCTTTATTATTTAATAGGTTTGATCACGTACTGTAATCAGAAATTTCTATCATTAACATAACTGATACTTAATCTATTACAAACAATGACTTTTTGTTCCATATTTAGTTTGCAGTAAATGACTCGAAAACTATTAGAAGTAGCTCAATAGGTTCACAAAGTTACGGTTTTTATATAGAACTGAAGCTTCATTCAAATCTTCATCTATCTAAGTCTAATATTTAGCGCCTTTAATTTTTCGTAAAAACGTGGATTCTGAGTAAAATTTTGTTCCGATCCAGTTGAAACTTGTAACAGTTGATTTTGACATACATTTGCTCATTCTGAACAATTTCTGACTTCCTAGCTTTATTATTTAGCGCTACTCATTTTTCTCTTAAAACCAAGTATTTAGGGAAAGGTATTCATCCGATTACTCTGAGGTATGACAATTTAAACATTAATATACTGAACCATATGTTGACAAAAGCCGTCCCCGCGTTATGGTGAGGTGGAGCTAGTAGCAGTAAACTGGGGTAACTCCGGCCACACTCGCTCGCCTCTGTATCTCTATACAGCGCTAGTTTCGCCTGTGAAAGGGCACGGTCGACTTCCTTCCCCAGCCTTCCGTGATCCCATGGGACTGATGACGCCGCTGTTTGGTCCCCGCCCCCAAATCAACCAATCCAAGTCTCACCTCTGCCAACCTTATTGCCGACGGATCTTTAATTCTCATTGCGCCTCCCTTTTTGTCTTTCCAGAGCATATCACAGAAGTGTGGATAAATCCAAACACGGTCCGCATCGGTAGCTGTGCGCTCAGGGTGGCGGATTGCTAACTGAAGGGGTCCGGGTTTGATTCCCGGCCGAATCGGAGATTTTCTCCGCTCGAGGACTGGGTGTTATATTTTCCTTACGTTCGTATCGTCAAAAACGACATTCAACTGTTAAGATGACTGAATGGGAATGTTCCTGAAGCCATCAAATTAAATAAAAATCTGAACATGAAAAGTCCACAGTACTTCTGGGAGAATTCCTTCTGGGGCAGGTGGTTCTAGTATACCGACCGTGACTAAGCGAAAGTGTGATACATGGTGTCAGGGAGAGTGGACGATGTTCTGCCGAGGGTGTCGGCGACTTTGTGTCTCGGGCCTTATGGCAGAGTGCACATAGAGTTTTTCTCCGAGGAGCGTGGGGTTGGGTACCTCGGTACCCCCTCCCGAAGGACGGGCGCGACTGAACAAACTTGTGCCAGTGATTGGCCAGCAGGAGGTGGCGGCGCGGGGGCGGCGTGGGGGTGGGCCGAGGTGGATGGCGCGTGCGCCGTGGGGGCGGCGGGCGGCGCGCGGGCCGCGGCTCGCGGCTGCAGTGGCCGGCGCACTCACAGTCGCTCGTCGACTGCCCTCGACGATGGCCACCTTGCTGCTTGCTGCCGCTTGCCTGGCCGCCGTCTGCACCCAAGGTAGGCCACACCAACAATAACTTAAGTCATTGCGCATTTTGAGAAAAAAACATTTCTCCGGAGTTATAACGCTAAAGCGGGTGTTATTATACGTCATGCGCGCGAATAATGTAAAGAATACATAAAATGTTCTTTTTTTTATTTATGCGTTACACTTATATTTATGCGGGTTACATCTAAAAGTATATTACTTTCGTTTTGGATGTCACAGCAGTATTTCGCACAGAAGTGTAACGAAATTTCGCGAATGTAAGAATTAATAAAAAAATAAATATGTAAACGAAATAATTCCGAGACCACTTCGACGTACCGGACACACGCGGCTCCTTACCCAAAGAAAATTTTGATATGTTTCCTACACAGTATATTTATGTTGCTTTGGCAGTCACTTTGGTGACCAAAGTACTTGGTTGAGGCTTCCCAGCAGCGGCATTCTTGTGTGTTAGTGCATGCCGCGGGCCCCCCGTGATTGAATCATCCGAAGCCTTTCAGCGCCGCGTTTATCTCACCGCGATCTGCATCCTCTAAAAATCACACGCTCTGGTCTCTGGTACTGTGTTTCACAATTTATTTAATGTGTCGTCGAAACACAGCTCACCGTTTGCAGTTTGGCGCCGTAACTCTTCGTCCCGGAATTCCTACTAAAGACGGCTGAGATCGTGCGCTAGATGCCACGATCGTCACCTCCTGATGTTACGTTGTTTTCCCTGTAGACGCTCATGTCCTCGCATCGCCAACAAATTTCCAGTCGAATGGGACTGTGTTAAAATTGCAGGCGAACGGAAAGTCAGTTAAAAAGTGCTGTGTCGTTATTATTCCAGTCAGATTATTCGCGCGTCACTAAAGACCTGTCTTCTGGGCTTTGTTATTTAGCGAAAAATCTGGGAAGCCAGTGTTGTTCGAAACCTGAATTTTGTTCATGTTTTCGTGAAAACTTAGGAACGAGATCTCTAATTTTGATATTAGTTACAAGGTAATTTCTTGTTACTGTTATTATAAATATACTGAGAAAGCACTAATTATGTCTTTGATTGTATTAATACATACTTAAAATTTTCCGTTTTGATTGTAACTATAAATACGACGCAGATATGTGTTGGTAGTTGTGTGTATTAGACCTAGCTAGTAAACTATTATTTCATTACACTAAAATTTTTGTAAATGGAAATACTGAATTAAGTCTCCAGTATTTTTTTGAGGTCTTACGTATATTGTACAAGCTGTAAGCTTACATAAGAGATTATCATCTGGTATTGTACATGTAACTGCATCCTGTCATACTCTACAGTCCCGACTTTCACTTAAGTTTCCTTTCTTATAGAGTACTCAGTATCATAGAAAGATGATCTGAAAATCTTAGAAAACAGAAAACATGCATTCTTTTCTATGTCTTGTGGTCACAGACCCGAATGTATGCCTTCAGTGTTCTGTTTTTTTCCTAAATGACATTTGCATTCTGTGTGTTGGAAAAGAGCGTGTAGCCGAAGTTTTGAAATGTTACGTGGCAGAAAATGTTCTACAAATACGTAAACTAATTCAACAAACTTCTCTTGGACTCTATTGTTATGTACTGTGTATGACAAACACAGTGCTTGATTTGTAAAAACAAAAAAAATGGAAGTCCGGTACTGTGACTTTCAGGTGTTTTTTTAAAATTTAGACGTCTTAAAACGCTATTTTAACGCTGTTGTTTCGTCACAGGTACTGGTACAGTATACTAAAATTTAGACGTCTTAAAACGCTATTTTAACGCTGTTGTTTCGTCACAGGTACTGGTACGGTATACTATGCGTATCATCACAAATCAAGCATTGGACAAATACATATACTCCTATATTCTGAAAATCAACAATTTAGAGATTTTGGCACTGTGCCAGTAAAATAATGACAACGATGAAATCATAAAATTAGTAGTCATAACAATAAAGTAGTAATAATGATACCTGTATCAATAGAAGTCACTGACAATTGCGACTTATCCACTCAAACCAGTTGGTGAGACAGATTTCCTGAATTTGGTGAAATTATGGAGATACGGTGGTATGTAGCATAGCATTTTACGATCTATCGCTGGCTGTAATTATTAGAGTTATAACACGAACGAAAAAGGCCAACGAAATGGCTGGAAGTTAACAAAGAAATCACACAAAGCTGCAAAAAATGATGTCAAAGAATTTTTCGTGACTTATAACAATGAGCCGCATTTAGTATCGTAATTTAGCGTGACTTACGTATTTTTCTTCTTCTTAAGTGTAGAATGAATCTTTGTGTAGTATATAAAAAACAGAAATTCTGTTTTTCAACGAGAAAGATAATGTACATAGTGTTATGAGGACAATTTTGCCACAGAGCCACCAAAGGGGCAGCTTGTCGAGCAAGGCGAAAGGGAGAGTCTAAGCGAATAGTTGTGACAGAATTATAGCCGGGGCGTGCTCCTTGGGCGTTTAACATTGCCTCGTCATTGAGACAATTAGAGAGGGAGAAATCCGGAGGCCCTTTGTTAGGCGGGGCGCCCGCGGCCGCCGAAATCGGGCGCTTCGCAGCCACCGCCACAACGCGCTTCCAGTCACACGTAAGCTTCTCCGCGCGCTCAGCAGTGCTAACGTGCTCCGTTTGTGAGATTAGACGCTACGCGAGTAATAGCGTTTTCTCGATGAAATCTTTCCACAGGTTTCATACTCGTTATCTCCTAACAAAGTTGTTCGCTGCCAGAGCTCTTTCTGTAACACACAATGCCAGCCCGTTCCGCAGCTATATGGGGCGAGAGGGATGAAGTCATAATAAGGAAAAAAATCTGCATAATATAAAATAATTGTTTGGGCCGAAGACAAGAAGGTTTAACGCCATGTCGGCATCTGCCAGAATGTAGAGCGTACAGTCGAATTCAGTTTTGCAGAGAATCAATAATATGGTTCAAATGGCTCTGAGCACTATGGGACTCAACATCTTAGGTCATAAGTCCCCTAGAACTTAGAACTACTTAAACCTAACTAACCTAAGGACATCACACACACCCATGCCCGAGGCAGGATTCGAACCTGCGACCGTAGCAGTCCCGCGGTTCCGGACTGCAGCGCCAGAACCGCTAGACCACCGCGGCCGGCAATCAATAATATGATCTGATGTATTTGTTAAGGTGATAACTGAAATGTAGCTTCCTGCTGCTGATTAGTTTGCAGGAGTGGTCTCATACAATCGATAGCAAAAAGATCTTACTGTCAGGCTTGTATGGAAAAATTGTATCATTGAACAGGTAGTTTTGGTGGAAATATTATTCTCACGCATTATCTACGAACCATTATTCTCTTTTGGGGACGAATGTCTATTTCCGATACGATGCTATGAAGTAGAACGAATGAGATTCATCCATTAGTTGGGTTGGGTTGTTTGGGGGAAGAGACCAAACAGCGTGGTCATCGGTCTCATAGGATTAGGGAAGGACGAGAAAGGAAGTCGGCCTTGCCCTTTCAAATGAACCATCCCGGCATTTTCCTGGAGCGATTTAGGGAAATCACGGAAACCTAAATCAGGATGGCCGGACGCGGGATTGAACCGTCGCGCTCCCGAATGCGCATCCATTAGTAAGCTGCTTTAGCTTAAGCATGGTGTCCCAGCAATGTTGCGCTAAAAGTCGAGGGGTTGTAGAGGATATCTTGAGGAACAGCTCCAGGGTAGGCACCCGTGTCTAGAAACGTCATCCAAAGATGCTACAGAACGTTGAAGCAATGGGCACCGGCGTCTACTACTAGGTCACTCCTTCGGCAGCAACCGTAACTGTACTCTGACTTGGTACGTCTCACAATGGTGCTTGGTATTCACTGATCGCGACTGATTACCTCGACTGAAGAAGATGGAGCTAGCTGCTGCACAGACATGTCTTGTCTTCCGTGAATGCGATGCTTTGTTGCCTCTGTGGATGACGGTTTCGGACACGAGATTCCATTTGCAGCTAATTTTTCTTGTGTAAATCAAAAAAATATTGGAGATTTATGAAGGTTCTAAAAGAAAAATTAACTGTGGGTGGAAAATCGTGGCCGAAAGCGTCATCCACTGACCAACAGAACATTGAATTCTTAGGCTTTTCTACGCATCAGCTTGGCCAAACTTCTCCGCAGGAGATAGTAGCAATCACTAGCGATCGCTGAATATCAAGCAACATTGCGAAATGTTCTGGCTACGGTCCGTCAGCATACAAAGCCACGTTTGTTGGCGATGGGGTGACTCAGTAGCAGGTTCTGGCGCCCATGTCTTCGACGATCTGTAGCTTCGTCGAATCACGTTTCCGAACATGAGTTTCTATCCTAAATTTCCTCCTGAAAACACCCTCTACAACGCCTAGAAGTTTGTTGCAACATTTCTGGGACATAAAATTTTAGAAAGCATTCTGTAATTGGAGTACAGCGATCGGTATAAAATGTTAAAAATAAAGTAGAATTATTACAAGAGCAGGCAGCAAAAATAGGATTACAAATTTCATTTGAAAAAAGCAAAATTTGTGAGTAAAAGAATTTAAATATTTAGGTGAATGGATTCAGGAAATTGTAATGAAAAGAAATCTATCAGATCAAGAGTCCAGAAAATGGAGACGGCGTTTCAGTTAACAAAAAACATTTACAACAAAAAGAGTCACCCGTTGAACTGCAAAATACAACACTACACAACAGTAATTGAAGCTCTCTACGGATCTGAAACACTAAACCTTGAACACAGAACACTAAAAGAGGAATTAGAAGTGAAAGAACGTAAAATAATGAGGAAAATCCTAGAACCAAGAACTAAAGATGGTGTGCCTTATCCAAAAGCCAATGTAGAAATATATAAAAATATCTCCAAAATAACAGACACAATGCGCATAAGAAGAATCCAATTCATGGGGCATTTAGAAAGAATGGACTCAAACAGGTTAACGCACAAAATCCATGCATTTTTAAAGAACAAAATTACAAGACCAAACTGGTTTAAACAGACGGAAAAACACGTGAGAGAATTAGGGCATCCAAATCTACATGATAGAAATGAAATCAGAAAAATCACAAACACACGGGGTTTTGAGGAAGAAGAGAGATAAACGAACTGACATACGTGGTCTACGCAACACAAGCTAGCCCATTCGTTGTTTATGAAGGAATACTGGGCGAAAAGGAAGACCAACAAATGTTGATTACGCGTGGTCCTAAGTGATCCATCCGCGAAGAAGAAGAAGAAGAAAAATAAAACAGGCTCCCTCGCGTTTCCACATTTTTCATTTTTTAGCAACCGGTTTCTTCCCTTTCCTCAGACCATCTTCAGGTTTTGCACTGCCATCATGACTGCTAGAGGCCGCAGACGAAGTGAGATGCGTAGAAGTAAAGTTGTCACAGCAGTGACAATCTTACTTCTACATATCTGCTCCGTGTGCCCCCACCAAAAGCCATAATGGCGTTGCTGAGCCTGAAGGTGATCTGAGGAAAAGGCCAAAACCGACGGTTAAACAATAAAAAATCTGAAAACGCGATCGCCACTGTTTTTATTTGATGTTTAATATTTCTGGGACACCCTGTAGGTAATAATACGCACTCTGGCGAATATATTTCTCTTTCAGGATAAAAAGTTTGTTTTAGGACAGTAATTGCTGAGGTAATGTGAACCAGCGGGCAGTCACCTTCTGGCATTTACGAAAACTAAAACGACACGTTTAGGTAGTGTTTATTTAACGTGAAAACTGTTACGGTCGGTAATAGTAATAATAATAATAACTTTTATCAAGAAAGTACAGCAATCCTAAGCGCAAATTTCTCTAAATATATAACTCTATACAGCGCCCAAAAAGCGTAAGGTAATGTTCACTGCCTGCATAGCAGCGATTCTCGCTTTCTGAGGCTGTCAGCAGTGCTAACGTAGTTGCACTGAAATTATGAATAGTTTGGTTTTCCACGTTTGGCACCATTTTTCGTACGCTGCACGTTGGACAAGATGCTGCACTACGGCCTAATGCAAAAGATGACGAATGTAAACACTCACCTTATTCATATTCATTGTCGAAGGCTACTTGTACTTTTCAACGCCTTGCTCTCAATTTTGGCATGAGGAAATAATTCTTAAAGTTCACTTTGAATCTACACAATACGTATACGTTGCCTTAAAGTGATATTTTTGTGTACTGTGTAATTTTATTTCAGCGTAGATCTGTCAGTGAACGAAAACACCGTACAATGCAGAACTCCAGACTTATAACAATTCCGGTTCGCCTGTCTTACGTTAGGTTTCAAGCAAAATTTTTGTGCTCCCCGTAGACACACGAGGCGAAAACGGCAATGCTTCGTTTACGAAAGGCGTAACTCGTTGTTACGTTTCCTGTAGTTAAGCATGAGTCTGTATTTCGCCCGTCGCATTCTCACCTTTCAAAGATGCGAAATTTTTTAATTTTGTTTATTTAGTTTTCTATTTCTTTCTCCAGAGGATAGGGTGAATTGTTGGAGATCCTGTCTGTGAAAGAGCTGGGCTCATCTCAGCCAAAACCCAGTGAATGGCACAGAGGGCGCCCCAGTTACGTATGTTTTCGAGAGATTAGAAGTTCGGGCATTTGCAATAAGATCGAATAAAATCTGGATAAATCCTAGATCTAAAACGGCGGATTTGGCCAATTTTTACTTTCTTTCTGAGATCATACGCCCCAGACGTAAACATGAACGTCTCGTATGTGGGTATGTCCACGTTTTTCTTCTCAATCTGTACATGAAGCGAATCAAACTACACTCCAAACTAAAGCTTTCTGAACAAAATATTGAAATATGTGACATAAGTAATGCAGGAGACAGACGATCAAAATTATAATAGTTCAAATGGCTCTGAGCACTATGGGACTTAACTGCTAAGGTCATCAGTCCCCTAGAACTTAGAACTACTTAAACCTAACTAACCTAAGGACATCACACACATCCGTGCCCGAGGCAGGATTCGAACCTGCGACCGTAGCGGTCGCGTGGTTCCAAAATTATAGTAATCAGTAGTTCTGCATATAGCCCGACTGGGTCGCAAATGTAAAAGTCAGTCATTAGGCAAGGAATGAATTTATTTCTCATATGACGAGTTTGAAAATTTATCCATCATCAAATATCTGCAAAAAACAAAAATCCACAAAAATATTTTATAAGTCACAGTAATGGATAGCCATAGCGCTCCACTTTCATTAAAATCACATATCACAAATTTTACTGCACCTACCCAGAAGCGATTGCTGCACGTAGATATGATGTTTCAAGCTATATGTGAAACAAACATCCGCAGACTTGAGCCACACTTCTGCAGAGCGTGGACATGGTAGTCATTTTTGTACCAAGTGGCATTACAAAATGCATTCTGGCGCCAAGGCGCATCAACTAATGTACATTTCTCATGTCGTGTATCTGGAGGCTGTGAACCAACTTTTTATAATAGAAATATTTTCCGTATATAAATGGTAATGACGAATTTATTGTGGAAAAATGCTACGCAACGTATTTTTTTAGATTTGGACGTGGTACGCGGCGCAACACATCGTCAAATGCTACAATCACAACAACTGTGCGATATAAAATATCGCGACATAAAATATAAAATAACAATACAGACATATGCCACATATCTGAATTTAGGCAATAGCATAGGGGAAGAGGAATGCAATATTTTCGTTAAAATTAGGACAGTCCGTATGACACACTCAAATCCTGTACCAGAAAGCAACCAACACGCGCTATTGCGCTTAGGTCAATATCAAGTACAGGAACTATTTTCCGCCAATGAGCAAAATCAGTTTTTTTTATGAAACATAGGAAATGTATTAGTGTAAGCAAAATCAGTTGTGTTGGAATACACGTTATTCCATTTAAGCCTAAGAAATATTGCTTGGTTTCATTAATCGTCAAACATTAAAATCGTAGCGTCTTGTGGCGCTGTACAAAAACTATGAACTCAGAGTATAAAGTACATATTTTAATCGTACGTCCCAAACCTTATAACATAAAACACAGACGGTAGAGATTAGTGGACGGGGAGGGAAGGCAGGGAGGAGGAGTAAAGGAGGAAACCCGTGTCCTATGAAATATAGAAAATATTATTTTAGTATACAAAAAAATCAGTTACCGGAGATTACACGTAGTACTAATATCAAGCTAAGAAATATTACTCGGTGCGATTTATCATCAAAATATAAAATCGTTGCATCTTGTGACGCTTTACAAAAGTTGTAAACTAAAAGTGTAGAATACAAAGTGTAATCGTACATCCCAGACCACAAAATATAAAAAGCGTACAGTAGTAATTTGAGGGGAGTGGGGGAAGGAAGGAAGGAATGGGGGAGGAGCGCAGGGGAGATGCACTACATAAAAATTAAACGGAAAGTAGGGTGTTGGTCAGAATCAAACTTCAGTACCACACAGCAATGGTTATTACAAATCCTGGAAAAGTATCGAAAAACCATTTCTAGTGGGAGCGGACCGGTCCATTCAAAATTCCATCTTAGTTATCATTAAAATGCTTATAAATGCCAGTTTCATATAAAATGTCTTAAGTCTAAGCTTCATGGCTCAACGTGTAAGATCGTTAGACTTTTTCAATCGCATCTAAACGATGCTTCTCGTCACTGCGATGAAACGCCATAGCAGTAGTGTTTGTATGACAGGGTTCTCTGGATCTGGTTGAAAATCCACGCACTGTCCGCCCATTGTAAAACCTATCACAGAATCCACAAACGATTTTATATATGCTCCCGACTCTCTAAATTATATCTGCTTGTTGGCAACAGATGTATGCAAAACTCTCTTGAGTTTCTTACGCGTCTAGAAGTAATTTGTATATTGACTTTTTTAAAATCATTCACAACTCGCTTACAGAAATGCCCTGTATAGAATACAGACGCAAGTTTAGGTGGATTCTCAAGAGGACCTGGCATAGATTTTTCCTTCTATTGCCGACCGATGCGTTAATTCTCCGTATCGAACGTTGAGTGTAACCGCTTTTCAGACCTATTTGGCTGATTTATAAATTTCTAAGACATGCTGGGCTTCAGTCAAGTTTTGTTAACCTGTTGAACATCAACAGAAAAACAGCACGCTTGTACGCGCGTCGGTGACAAGAATCCACATTAATAATTACATCAGTGGTGGATGGTTTTCTGAAAATATGTAAAAAACTCTAGATTACCTAGTAATATTCAAATCTAAGTAGTAAAGACATGCCTTTGGATCCACCTGTACAGAATGGAACAGACTGGAGAAGCCTGTCAAGTCTATTCAGTCCGATTTTGTTCCTTTAACTGAAAAAAAAATCATCTACACATATACGATGCAAAATTTTACTATCAGACACTGCCCTATTATTTGAAAGAATTTTCCTGGTATATAGTTAATGAAAATGGCGACCAAAAAGGCACAAAAGTAGCAATCATTTGCCAGGCCGTCGTTTCGAAGATAAGTATTACCTATGAAAGTAAAACAATTTAAGGCCAGCGCTAAAAGCAAAAATTTGGTCGACATTTTCATTATTTATTTAGAAAGAAAATCCTTTACAAATAACTGTGCAGTGTCTGATAATATAATTTTGTGTCGTTGAATGAAGACGACATTTTTATTGCTCTTAGAGAAACAGAATCAGACATGATCGATTTGGCAGGTCCGTTCAGTATGTTTCATTCAAAAATACGCTTCACCGTAGAGATAGAATAAAGATGCCACATTGATTAGCATTATAGTGCTTATGAACCTTAACTACTTGGACTTGAATATTACTGGGAATTCTACAGATTTTTGTTTAGATATTTTCAAAAAAAGAAAAAAAATATCCATCACTGATGTAATTATTAATGTGGACTCTTCTCGAGAACGCGCGTATAAGCGTGGTTTTTCTGTCGATGTTCAACAGGTTAGCGAAACTTGACTTAAGCTCAGTATGTCTCAGACATTGATATAATCTCCCAAACAGGACTGAAAAACGGTTACACTGAACGTTCGATACGGAAGATTAGTGCATCGGTCTTAATAGAAGGAAAAATCTATTTCCGGTACTCATGAGAATCCACCTAGACTCGCCCCTGTCTCCTACACGGGGGGTATGCCTGTAAGCGAATTGTCAATGATAAAAAAAAGCCAATATAGAAATTGGCTTCTAGACGCGAAAGGAACTCAAGACAGTTTTGCATACATCTGTTGCCACCAAGCAGAAATAATTTACAAAGTCGGAAGCATGTAAAATCATATGTGACTTCTCTGATAGCTTTTACGTTGGGCAGACAATGCTTGACTTTACAAGATTCAGGGAACGCTATCATAGAAACACTGCTGCTGTGTCATGCCATAACATTGATAATAAGCATCGTTTAGGTGAGACTGAAAAACCTATAACGACCTTACACGTATAGCCGAAAAGCCTGGACTTTGAAATTTTATAGGAAACTGAGATTTATAAAATCTTAATGTTAACTAAGATGGAATTTTGAATAGACAGGTCCGCTCCCACGGGAAACGGTTTTTCGATATTTTCCAGGAATTGTTATGACCATGGCTGTGTACTACGATTCTGATAATCGTGTAGTGCATCTTCCCTGCCCCCCCCCCTTCTTCCCTTCCTTCGCCCTCTCCCCTCAAATTTCTACCCTACGCTTTTTATATTTTGTGGTGTGCCATTACGCTATGTATTCTATACTTTTAGCTTACAACTTTTGTAAACCGTCACAAGGTGCTATCGATTTAACTTTTGACGCTGTATGGCACCAAGTAATATTTCATAGCTTGATATTAGTATTACGTGTAATCTCCGATGACTGGTTTTTGTGTATACCAAACTAATATTTCCTATATTTTATAATATGCGGATTTCCATCCCGTACCCACACGCTCCATTTATTTCTACCGTCTGTTTTTTTATCATGGAAACTGGGTTGTATGATTACACTGTGTGTTTCATACTTCTTTTGTGTTTGACGATACATGGAACCAAGTAATATTTCTTAGGTTTATATGGTCGTAATGTTCAATCTCCCGCAACTGATTTTGATTATACTATTACATTTCCTATGTATCATAAAAACTGGTTTTTCTCATTGGCAGAAAATGGTCCTAGTACTTGATGTAGACCTAAGCGTAGTAGCGCATGTTGGGTACTTTCTGGTACCACATTTGAGTCTGACAGTCGGACTGTCCCAATTTTAACGAAAATGTTGCATTCCCCTTCCACTGTCTTATTGACTATATTTAAATATGTGGCATGTATTTGTATTGTTATTTTATATTTTATGCCGCTTGTCATATCGCACAGTTGTTGTGATTCTAGGAAAATTTGGAAATTTGTGGTAAGGTGTTATGGGACCAAGCTGCTGAGATCATCGGCCCCTACGCCTACACACTACTTAATCCAACTTAAACTAGCTTAAGCTATACACAACACGCACACCCATGCCCGATGGAGGACTCGAACCTCCGACAGGGGCAGCCACACGGACCGTAACAAGGCGCCTCAGATCGCGCGGATGTGATTGTAACCTTTGACGATTCGTTGCGCCGAGTAATATTCGCGAATTTAAACAAATATTTTGTGTAGCCTTTTATCACTGTGAAGTCGTCATTACTATTTGTAGAAAGGGAATATTTCTTTAATAGTAAGTTGGTTCACAGCCACCAGGTACGCGACATAAGAAATGCACATTAGTTGATGCGCCTTAGCAACAGTATACATTTTGTAACGCCACCTGGTGCCAAAAATGACTTCTTGCACCGCACTCTGCAGAAATGTGACTGGAGTCTACGAATGGTTGTTACACAGCTCGAAACGCCATTTCTGCGTGCAGCAATAACTCATTAGTCGGTGTAACACAATTGTGCCATGTGATTTTAATTGAAGTGGAATACTATAGCTACCAATTTCTATGTTTTATAAAATACTGTTGTACAGAAATTTTTGCGGATATCTGATGACGGATAAATTCCGAAACGCTATGTTTTATAAAATACTGTTGTACAGAAATTTTTGTGGATATATGGTGACGGATAAATTCCGAAACGCGTCATAAGAGCTATAAAGTCATTCCTTGCCTGATGTTGTACTTCTACCGTTGCGATCCTCTCAAACTGATTGCAGAATTACTGATTAAAATACTGACAGTTCGTGGTGACGTGGAACTCAAATGACAGAGTAACATCACTCGGCAACTGTTGCAGTTGCCAGCTTAAGCCGTAGAGGAAGCTCGTGTGTGTAGAAGCGTCGTACGAGTGTTTGTATTGGTAGGACGCGAGTGGAGCGAAGGGTGAAAGCGTCGCAACGCCGGGCGGCTTGGGGCAGGCGCGTGGAAGGCGTGCCACGAGTAATTTCGCTGCGGGCGCTGGCTACTGCGCTACCGCAGCGCGCCGTACAAATCACCGCCAGCGGATATCCCTGGCTCTTCCTTCTACGCGGAAAGGACGACTGTCTTTTCAGGATTTAAAGTCCGTCGACGACGAGGTCAGTGTAGAAGAGGCACTAACACAGCTCTTCCTACGAACGGAATGGAGCAGGCTGTGACCACACGGGAGAAAGGAAGCTGCTATTCGTTTCAAGTCATTAAAGGAGATCACGGGATAGTTAAGTCTGAAGCTGGGTTAGAGAGAAAAGCCGTGCTAGCACGAGAGAAGTATAATGCAGACGCTCAAAGCGACTCGATTATTAATATTATGAGTGCGCTTCCTACACATTCACACCTCACTTAACGTTAGCAATTTTCTCTTCTGTTCCACTCGGGTATTGAGCGAGTGTAACTCTTCTGTCTGTATGTCTGCGCTCGCAATGTCTCCCTTATCTTATCTTTAAGCGAAGTACACCGCGGTGGCAGTAAAACAGTCGCAGTCTTAATCGAAAACGAGTTTTCGCGAGAACTCTTTGGAACAATACTGTAAAACTACACACACCGACGTCTTTTGTGCCATTGCGTATATCTACATCTAATACACAATCCGCAAGCCCCCATGCGGCTCGTGGTGGAGGGTACCATGTACCACAACTAGTCATTCCCTTTCCCGTTCCACTCTCAAACAGAGCTAGGGAAAAACGACTATCTATAAGAGGTCTGTTCAAAAAATTGCTGATTAGATTGGATTAGAGATTAGATTAGATTAGTACTTGTTCCATAGATCATGAATACGACACTTCGTAATGACGTGGAACGTGTCAGGTTAATAAAAGGTGTCTATACAAGATATTACATTACACAAAATATTACACGGCACTTAATATTTTTAATTTTTTTTGTGGGGTTGGGGAATTACCCACTTACTACATCCAAAAATTCATCTAATGAGTAGAAGGAGTTGCCATTAAGAAATTCTTTTAATTTCCTTTTAAATGCTATATGGCTATCTGTCAGACTTTTGATGCTATTAGGTAAGTGACCAAAGTATTTTGTGGCAGCATAATTTACCCACTTATGAGCCAAAGTTAGATTTATCCTGGTGTAGTGAAGATCATCTTTTCTCCTAGTGTTGCAGCCATGTACACTGCTATTACTTTTGAATTCGTTCGGATTGTTAATAACAAATTTCATAAGTGAATATATATATTGTGAGGCTACAGTGAAAATCTCTAGCTCTTTAAATAAGTGTGTGCAGGATGATCTTGGATGAGCTCCAGCAATGATTCTGAATACACGCCTTTGTGCAATGAACACTCTTTTACTCAATGATGAGTTACCCCAGAATATGATGCCATACGAAAGCAGAGAATGAAAATAGGCGTGGTAAGCTAATTTACTGAGATGTATATCGCCAAAATTTGCAATGTCCCTAATAGCATAAGTAGCTGAACTCAAAGGTTTCAGCAGTTCCTCAGTGTGTTTTTTCCAGTTTAACCCCTTCATCAATGCATACACCCAGAAATTTCGAATTTACCGATTTCTGATCGAAGTCTATATTTATTAATGATGTCATTCCATTTACTGTGTGGAACTGTATATACTGTGTTTTGTCAAAGTTTAATGAGAGCCCATTAGCAGAGAACCACTTAATGATTTTCTGAAAAACATCGTTTACAATTACACCAGTTAATTCTTGTCTATTGGGTGTGATAGCTCTACTTGTATCATCGGCAAAAAGTACCAGCTTTGCTGAATTTGGTCCACGAAATTTTTCTACGTTCACCTTTTACTTTTTGCGCATGGTCTCTTTCTAAATACTCTCCTTCACAATAGATACACTGCTCCCAACGCTGTTTCCACTTCTGGAAGGAGTCTCGGAACGCCCCGTGCTGGAGCGCTCGAAGCGCCGTCTGCGAATTTTCTTTTATCTCGTCTATCGTTGCAAATCTTCGTCGTTTCAACGTGGTTTTCAGCTTTGTCCGCAGGGGCCAAGTCTGGAGAGTACGGAGGATGAGGCAGCACATTGATTTCGTTTTTTGTGCAATAGTCACGTGCCAACACAGATGAATGTGCGAGTGCGTTTTCGTGATGCAAGAGCCATGAATTGTCTCGCCACATTTCAGGCCATTTCCTTCTCAGTTCTTCTCGCAGGCGTCGCAACACGTCCCAATAGTACCATCGATTCACAATTTGCCCTGTAGCACGAATTCATGATCAACCAATACCTAAAAGACAAAGAAAATTACAACCAATGCTTCGACGTTTAACCTGACCTGACGAGCTTTTTATGGTCCTGGAGAACCTTTCCCGACCCATAGTGAAGACTGAATCTTGGTCTCAACATCATAACGGTGGACCCAAATCTCATCACCAGTTATGATTCTCTTAAGGAACATCTCGTTCTCATTTACAGGATTCAAAAGCTCTACATCTACATCTACATTTATTCTCCGCAAGCCACCCAACGGTGTGTGGCGGAGGGCACTTAACGTGCCACTCACTTCCTCCCTTTCCTGTTCCAGTCGCGTATCGTTCGCGGGAACAACGACTGCCGGAAAGCCTCCGTGAGCCGGCCAGAGTAGCCGAGCGGTTCTAGGCGCTTCAGTCTGGAGCTGCGCGACCGCTACGGTCGCAGGTTCGAATCCTGCCTCGGGCATTGATGTATGTGATGTCCTTAGGTTATTGATTGGCGACTTCATGTTGTCCTGTGCACTACGACCAGATAACAGGTATATTTGAAAAAAAGAGACAGCATTGGTCGTATATTTTTTACTATCGCAAAATCGATTTTCTGTCACTGAGTAACCATCTTCAGTGCTATATTGTATAACTTAAATTAGGATGCACTGTTGTCACTAAGCTTACGGCAATCACATATACTGAGCTCAGTCTATTCGATACCTCATCTAGAAACGCACCCTCTCCAAACCTGGACAGCAAGCTACACCGCGATGCAGAGCGCCTCTCTTGCAGAGTCTACCTCTTAAGTTTGCTAAACATCTCCGCAACTGTATCACGCTTACCAAATAACCCTGTGACGAAACGCGCCGCTCTTCTTTGGATCTTCTCTATCTCCTCTGTCAACCCGACATGGTACGGATCCCACACTGATGAGCAAAACTCAAGTATAGGTCAAACGAGTGTTTTGTAAGCCACCTCCTTTGTCGATGGACTACATTTTCTAAGGACTCTCCCAATGAATCGCAACCTGGCACCCGCCTTACCAACAATTTTATATGATCATTCCACTTTAAATCGTTCTGTACGCATACTCCTAGATATTTTACAGAAGTAACAGCTACCAGTGTTTGTTCCGCTATCATATAATCATACAATAAAGGATCCTTCTTTCTATGTATTCGATATACATTACATTTGTCTATCTTAAGGGTCAGTTGCCACCCCCTGCACCAAGTGCCTATCTGCTGCAGATCTTCCTGCATTTCGCTGCCAATTTCTAATGCTGCAACTTGTCTGTATACTACAGCATCATCCGTGAAAAGCCGTCTCTTGCGAGACGAAGGTTTTTCTGATATTGACTCATCAGCCTTGGGACGAACTCGGCGGCATCATGATGCATTCCAAGATGCTGTGGCAGGATTTCATGACATAATCCAACTGAAATGTTTCATTCTTCTGCAGTCTCTCGGACAGTCAGTCTCCGATTCGACTGGCAAGCACAGTTTCGTTGACGTTCGTGGCATGAGAGTCGGCGGTAAACGTCGAAGGGCGACCTGAACGAGGGTCAGGCGACGGAGTGCGAGTGCGTAAAGGTTTTCTTGAGTTTCATGCAAAATTTAATGCAGATGTGTTGCTCCTTTAACTGTGCCATCTCTAAATTCGCTAAATGTGCAGCACAACTTTCTACTCAATACAGTACTGAACAATAACTAATAGACATCCCACAATGAAATTTCCGGCAGTCACACATTGAACACAGGCGTGTCCAGGAATGCCAACCACATTTCACTGCAACACTCCACTGTCGTTAAATTACGAATGTTCCGGAACTTTTTGAACAGACCTTGTATGAACCCCAATTTCTCGTATCTGATCTTCGTGGTCCTTACGCGCATTGTATGTTGGTGGCAGTAGAATCGTTCTGCAGTCAGCTTCAAATGCTGGTTCTCTAACTTTTCTCGAAAAGAACATCGCCTTCCCTCCTGAGGTTCCCATTTGATTTCCCGATGCATCTCTGTAACACTTGCGTATTGTTCTAATTTATCAGTAACGTATTTAGTAGCCAGCCTCTGAGTTGCTTCGATGCCTTCTTTTAAACCGAACTGGTAGGAGTACCAAACAATCGAGCAGTATCGGAGAAGCGCTCGTTCTAGGGTCTTATATGCGATTTCCTAAAACACCAAAGTCTACGAGTCGCCTGTATTTAAAGATCTACTTCATTTTCCCACAGTATGTCCGACAATTCTAAGTCTTTCATTTGATTTCCAATAAAGAGACTTTACGTTATCGTCCCATAACATCCCACTTCTTGGTACAGAGTACTAGTTGTACCAGCTTCTTTGGCTCTTGATTATTTAAAACTGTTTCAAAATGCTACTGCGACATAAAAAAATTTGGGCCTCTTACCCCGTCGTCACTAACTACGCAAAAAAATGGCTCTCAGCACTATGGGACTTAACTTCTGAGGTCACCAGTCCCCTAGAACTTAGAACTACTTAAACCTAACTAACCTAAGGATATCACACACATTCATCCCCGAGGCAAGATTCGAACCTGCGACCGTAGCGATCGCGCGGTTCTAAACTGTAGCTCCTAGAACCGCTCGGCCACCCATATTTTCTCATAGTGACGGTGTTCCTCGTGGAGCGGTTCCAGGATCTACGTTTCTCCCATGTCACCGTCATGTACTGGCTTAAAAACCCATTCGCAGAATCTAATTGCCTGCGAGGGATTACCAGGTTCATATTCTTGCACTACTGTTGCTTTATACGGCCTTAGCTTAAGTAACGTAGCAGGTCTGTTTACAGAGGTGCAGGAAATTAGCGTTTGTCGTGAAATACGTTAACAGACATTTTAACAGAATTTTCCCGGCGGTATGGAATGTCATCGAGAGGAGCTTCAGTTACAATCCTACGTCGTCGTTCACGCTTCTTGTCAGGAGCACCTTTGTTTCACGAAATTTATTCATTAATTTGTGAACTGCATCACTACTTGGAATACGGACACGTAGTAACTACTGTTCGAACAGTCTCAGGACAACACGAGGGGTCTCTGTACGCACATTCGAGGAGGAGGAGATTAGTGTTTAACGTCCCGTCGACAACGAGGTCATTAGAGACGGAGCACAAGCTCGGATTAGGGAAGGATGGGGAAGGAAATCGGCCGTGCCCTTTCGAAGGAACCATCCCGGCATTTGCCTGAAGTGATCTAGGGAAATCACGGAAAACCTAAATCAGGATGGCCGGACGCGGGATTGAACCGTCGTCCTCCCGAATGCGAGTCCAGTGTGCTAACCACTGCGCCACCTCGCTCGGTACGCACATTCGAATCGTGAATAAACAATCGTTGTGGAATAGTAAAATTCTATAATTAGGTCTTGCCATTGTGGCGTTCGCAGACTTCACAGTCACACTTGTGATGTTTGGTTCACTATTTGAACGACATTGGCGGAAAATGCGCGTAATGCAGGGAGATGCGGAGCTCATTCGACCGGCCTGCGCGGCCTCGGTGGCCGTCAAACACAATCCCTCGCGTGCGGTCATCAGGTGAACGGAACGGCTTATTTTATCCTTAAATATTGATACACTCTCGAATGTTTACGATATTGATCATTAATCTCATATTCAGATAGAATCAAATTATTTGTGTTTGTATAGGTGTTATATTGCGCTTATTCATATTTGATGACAGGTACTATTCATTTCGTCAAGTAATTTTCCCGGCTTAACTACGCATTAGGTACGTGCACAAAGTATGATAGGGAGAATCATGAATAAGATGTCTTTACTCGCCTTGAGAGTATTCATTGTGATAATAACCTGCTTTAGGCATCATTTATGAAGCAAGGGCTGATTTTCGAATTGATCGAAAACTTTTCTACCCTGCGAGATGTCCGCCCAAATGCAATTGCTAACAGACGTCTACTCTGTCTGCGCTGGTTGTCTACTACGCGCCTGCTCGAACTGTACGCTGCTGGACTCGTCCATTGGGAATGTGCGGGTACCAATGAAATCTTTATTTTCCTTCCCAGTTACCTTCTGAACATCTGCAAACATAAATTACTTTCGTCAATATTATCTGTTAAGTACACAGTTAACACTGTCCTATTCCCAGTTACTCTTATGTACTACAGACTGTTATCCACTTGCTGGCCCCTTCTGTGGCACTTGTTTGATGTTGTCTGTCTATAGGTTTACTGATGCTACATTTAAATCCACGAAGCGTTAGAAACAGGATTAAACACACTTTTCGTTGAGTATACTTGCCACAAATAGATGTTTGATTACGGCGACGATTGGCTAACGGGAGTGACGACCTTCGCATGGTGTGACACATCGACGTTCACGTTGACCAGAAATATGGAGAAAATTAAGTGCCAGTGTGTCATAATTAATCCTCATTACACCTTACTTGAAATTAAGAGAGGCCTTTTTATCGCATGTACCGACATCTTCCTATTTGAAGCGACGCCGAGCCCTAGGGTGACGTAACAGGGCGTCACACGTTACAGAGGAAGTTCGTAGGCACCTTAGAAACAAATTTCAAACCTCTACACCGTAGTCGGCGAGAATCACAGGGCTCAGAAATGTGACCCTTCAATTGTGTCGCGCAGTATGCTATTACTTGGAACAGAGGTCTGAGCTTGCAGAGCAATTTGTTGTTGACTGAAGGTACTTTCCTTATCATAAATGATACATGAGTACGAGATTTGGTCTAAGTGAGAGTAGTCGTCATAAGAGACTCTCTGCTACGAATAATAATGTTCGAGGTTTTTGAAATATCGAAATGCATGTATACGAGCTCGAGTGCGTCAATAAACAGCGGAAGTGGGATTTAGTTCAAAATGGTTCAAATGGCTCTGGGCACTATGGGACTTAACTTCTGAGGTCATCAGTCCCCTAGAACTTAGAACTATTTAGACCTAACTAACCTAAGGACATCCATGCCCGAGGCAGGATTCGAACCTGCGACCGCAGCGGTCGCGCGGCTCCAGACTGGAGCGCCTAGAACCGCTCGGCCAATCCGGCCGGCGTGGGATTTAGTGTTCAAAACCTGCAAGACAGACGAAAGCAGTAGTTGAAATGATAGTTAAGCCGAGCTCAATCATGTAAGGTTCTTATATGTAGTCCATTCGCCAGTTTAAATTACTTTAAGATAAGTATGCAATTATCACATCAGTTCAGACACTCTAGTAAAAGTTAATATTAGGAAACGGATAAAATCCAATCTGTCAGGGGACTTATATATGTAATCCCTAAACGAGCTTAAAACTTGCTTATTCATTGTCGTTCAGACCTCCTCTTGGACCCAACCATGATTCTAAACTAGCCTCATACTTAACATTCATTCTGATTAAAAAGTTACACGGTTTGGGTAAAGTATATATTATCATATATCGTTTCGTGTATTTGACTCAAAGGTTTTTGTAAATTAAGTCAGAATTGCACTTGTTACACAATTTTTGCGCAGTCGTGCAAACACATTACAGTATAGGGCATAGTTTTTACGTATATCACTCCTTAAGTCCCTTAGTAATACCATTGTTTAAGAGTTCAGAGAACACCACTATCTTACTAGGTAGATGTTATAAGGATTTTAATACTTTAGAACACTCTCTACGTATATCTTGTATATGATAGCTGTATTACTTGGATTTGTAGTCATGTTTCCTATACGAATATTTATCGGATAAATGGAAAACGTTGTAGATGAAGTACAAACTAAAACTCATAGACAGTAAAATTTCATATGTCGTTCTCTGTATCTGGGGAATGAACATTTTCGTCCAGTATTTGAAATTGATTGTAAATGTGGCACATTCCATAGGCAAAACCTGACCATTAATCCAAGTAATACAGCTATTTTATACAAGCAATACGTAGAGAATGTTTTGTGTTATTAATATCATTATAATATCTACATAATCAGATAGACGCATCCAGTGAGTTATTAATCAATGGTATTACTAAGGGACATAACTATTAAGGAATGAGAAGCGTAAAAAGTATGCCCTCTACTGTAGTGTGTTTGCTGTACTGTGCAAACATTGTGTAACAAGTGCAATTCTTACTCAAACTACAACAACATTTGAGTTAAATATATGAAACGATATATGAACCCTACGAAACGATATATGAACTTAACGGAAACCGTGTAACATTTAACCAAATGAACATTAACTATGAGGTTAGTTTAGAATCATGGTTGGGTACAAGCAGACGTCTGAACGACAATGAACAACCAATTTTTCGGTGCGTTAAGCTATTAGGTAAACACGTCCCTTGACATACTGGATTTTATCCATTTTGTTTTAACAGTACTGTTAACTTTCTCAAGAGTGTTTGAACTGATACGAAAATTGTGTACATAATTCAAAGTAATTTCTATTGGTGAATGAAGTACACAGAAGAATCTGATGTAATCGAGCTCATTTCAGTTATGCATTTAACTAGTGCTTTCGTCCGTCTACCAAGCTTTGAATACTAAAGTTCACTTCACGTTAAATATTATTATGCGGAGCAGTGAGACCCTTATGACGACATCTCTCAATTAGTCCTAAACTCAGACACATGTTTCATTTATGACAAGGAAGGTGTCATTAGTCAAAAACAAACTGTCCTACAAACTCACTTCAATGTTCCATGTAATAGTATATTGCGCAACACAATTAAAGGGTCCCTTTCTTTTAAGCGCCGTAATTCTCTCCCATGCGGCGTAGAAGTTTCAAATCTCGTGCAAAGGTGTCTACAAACTTCCTCTGTGACGTGTTGCGCTCTGTGACGTCACCCTCGGGCTCGACGATGCTTGAAAAGGCAGGATGTCGACATATGTGAAAAAAAGGCCAGATCTCAGAATTTCATGTGAGGTGTATTTTGGGTTAATGATGACACGTTGGCACCTAACATCCATACAATTCTGTTCAACGCCACCGCAGATGTGTCACATTATGGGCTGTAGTTCGTTACACCCGTTTCTTACACAGATTCCTACCGTCTTTCGATTCCTCTGCAATGAAGGTCAGAGACACGAAGCACAGAATTAAGACTATGCGTTTCTTTTTTTTTTTTTTTTTTGTGGATGGCCGAGAAAAATATTTCACATACACCGCCGCGCAGTTTCGAAATGAAAATGCCTCAGATTGAGGTATAAGGAGCATGAAAGAAACCATACCGTCCTTAGGGTTGTTGATTTCCACACTTTTCATAGAATTCAACCCATCTCTAAGGACATTGTAGGCCTGTAATCTCACTGAGCTGGATCACATACCTTTGGGGGGTAGTACGATAACGATACTGTAATTAAACTTACATTTGCGACATGTGTACGAAAGGAAAATTAGTTAATTGCCGTTTCTAACTCTTCATGGACGTAGATAAAGAATCAATAACCTCAACGGCAGACATCATCGAACAGACTTGACAGATGGTGCCAGCCAGCAAGTCAGCCACAGTCGGCAATATTCGGTTCGCAGTAACTGGGAAGAGGATAGTATTAACTGTGTAGGTTATAGATAACTATGGTGAAAGGAATATACAGATTTTGAAAAGGTAAACATAGAGGAAACTACTCAATATATCTGTGATACCTTCACACTCCCAGTGGACGAGACCTGTAGCTTGCAGTACAAGCAGGCGTGATATAGGCAACCAGCATGGCAGTAGTTCACGTCTGTGAGCAGTCGCATGTGGATGCACATCTCGCAGCGAATGAAGATCGATTTGAAAATCAGGCTTTGCTACATAAATCCTGCCTAAAGTTGGCTGTTATCACCATGAGTTATTCTGAAGGCGAGTAAAGACATTTTATTCGTAAGTTCTATTTTCTTTGTTATATGGTTCTACTCACGATGCTTTTTAAACGCGCCTGGCACCTAATTTAGCAGGAACACCACTTGATAAAATGAATTGTAGCTGTCTTCAAATGTGAAAAAATGCGAGATTATTCCTACAACATACATAAATATTTTGATAATATCTGAAAATCAGACTAATGATGAATACGCAATTTTGTTATAGTTAGGCATGGTTGGAGACCGTGCCTTTTATATAAAATAAATTGTTGATGGTGAATAGCAAGCAGCCACAAATTGGTTGTACGTTACTTTATTCAAAGAGTTCCGTTACCAATTTCGAAATTTTATACAATTCATGATCAGACGATTTCTTTATGCTTTCATCAATGGACATTATAGACTGGTTACTTGTGAGTTACCCTAGGATAAACGATAATTTACAAATTGGAAATGTGTAAGTTATTGTTTGTCCTAGGGTAACTCGCAGGAAAGCATGAAAAAACCGTCTGATGATGAATTGTAAAAAATTCGAAACCGGTAACGGAACTTTTTGAATGAAGTAACGTAAAACCAATATGTGGCTGGTTGCCGTTCACCATCAACAGTTTAATGGTGAATATCTTGAGAATTCCAGAGCGTATAAATATTTAGGAATAGTACAAGAAGTTCCATTTCTCTGATAACCTCACGCGAGGTGTTACGTTTGCCAGCCACCGGAGCCGCGTAGGCCAGTTGAATGGGTCCCTCGTCTACCTGCTAATGCTGCACTACACGCCTTTTCGGCCACAGCCAATCGAACAGTGAAACAGAGATCACGAATGTAACTGTGAAATCCGCAAAAGCAACAATTTCGGGACAGAATTACTGCTTTCTATAACGCATATTGTCCGTAGACTGATTTAACTGAAGTTTCTAGCTGTTTGAATCCCGAGTAGTGATACAATCCACAAATTAACGAATAAATTTCGCGAAACGTTAAGTATATATGACAATAAGTGTAAGCGACGAAACACAGTAGCCACATAAGCTCAATTCGATGACACTTGTGTAACACCTGGAAAATGCCCTAAAAATGTTCTTAACGTGTGTCACAGCAAACGCTGATTTCATGCACCTCCGAACAAGCAGTCTGCTTCATCAGGCAGTTTAAGAGTTTAGTGAACGCCTGTATCTGATTAACTACATATTATAAGGATATAAATGATAGAGAACATTATCTACTTATGTCTTCTATGTGATAGGTTTATTACTTGAATTAGTGGTCATATGTTTCTTATACGAAATATTCTATATTTAGAATCAATTACGAACAGCGCATAAAACTGTTATTTCATCAGAAACAGACAACGAGTAGTGAATATTTACTCTGGATAAGTGCTATTTTTTGTGATTAATCTACAGGGTGTTCAGTTTATCTGATAACTGCATGCGCGGCCCAGTACACGGCGGGCGGATCAGATGCCGTGTAGTTATTTTAAATTTATAATATATGCAAAGAAATTCTGTATTCACCCAAATTAAGTAAGCACATGCTGAACCTACCTGACATTGTGTTTTGCGCATTTCTGACATCCACTCAAGAAATTATTTATCACAGAATGTAATTTTCTTTGAGAAACTGAATTAAATGACTCGCGGATATGACCCTCGGGTTAGCCGCGCTTGCGATAATCAGATATATGAATCACCCTCATACACATATGAAACATTGGAAAGGATATTCCTGTAGTAGGGTTTATATAAGAATTAATGCCTTTTTCACGGTAACGACACTCAATAATCCGTCTATTGTGGTAAGCCTTCTGCAAAAGTATACTTAACTATAAAATGTACTTAGTAAGTCAGTACGTTACTGTTGCTGTTCTTCAGAGCTGTAACGTGTACGAACTTGTTGCGTACACTTTATCCTGCAGTGATCCGCATGAATATAAATCGCACGGGGTGAAATCGGGACACTGCAAGGGCCAGATATTGTTGCTAATGATTCTGTCCTGAAACACTTCGTGAATTGCCTGCAAAGAAACATTGGCTGTATGAGCCCTTTGTGACTACTGTTGGAAAAACGTGATACTTCGTTCTCTTTCACTCAGTTAACTAGGAAACGGCTGAAAAATGTTTTACAGATATCTTACACTGTTAACTGCAACATTAAAAATATTTGTCCTATTATTCTGACAGCACTAACTGCGCACCTCACACCCATTTTCCAAATTTTGAAGTGGTTCGCCATGAAGCAGAACAGTTCTATCGGCGATCCATTGTCGACAGTTTTGGGATGTAACATAACCATGTAAATGGAACCATGCCTTACCTTAAAACAGAATTAGGTGAGGATGTATTTTAACACCATGCAGTTGTTTCAAAACCCATTTGCAAATCCTAACTGTTCACAGTATCAGCAGGTTTAAGTTCTTGCACGACTGCTACGTTATATGGCCCTAGACCAAGTAACTTATTAGCTCCTTGTACAGAAGTACAAGATATTTGCCTTTGCCTTGAAAGATATCTAAATGAATTTTTAGGGGAGTTTTCTAGGCAATATGCCATACATCGAGATGAGCTTCCGAGGGCACTGTATGTCGTCGTTTACGCTTCTTATCACGAATGCTTCGCATTCCACCAAATTTTTTATTAATTTGTGAATTCCATCACGGCTAGGAATTCGAACTCTTGCAAAGTTCTTTTCAAACTATACGAGTCGACTTTCTACGCACATACCAATCGTAAAAAAATACTCGTTGTGAAGCGCAATAATTTGGTCTTGCCACGGTTTCGTGCGCAGACTTCAAAGTTACACTCGTGATGTTCGTTCCACTGACAATCCACAAACACAACGCCGCGCTTGCAGTCAGCAGGTAAATGGAACACCCTCATAGGTGAATGAAACACTGGAAAGGATATTCCTGCAGTAGGGTCCATATAACAATCAATGCCTTTCTCCCCGTAGCAACTCTCGATAATCCGTCTATTGCGATAAGCCTTCCGCAAAATGATAGTTAACGGTAATACATGCTTAGTAAGTCAGTACGTTATTTTAGCTCTTCTTCAGAGCTTTCATAATACACTTTGATTGACCAGAAGATTTATCACCAGATAAGCTTGTACTAAGAGTCATTTATTATTTCATCCGCCACTGCAGTAAGTACTTTTCTCATGTATTGGTGTCAGAATTTCACAAATTACTTGAGTGGGTGAACGGCTCTATATGAATAGCTAGTTATTTCGAGACAACTTTAACGAGAATACCCAATAATGTGGAGATGGTTTTCGAATATTCGGAAGCGTTCAACAGGATATGAACATCGGAAGCTGTCCTCCTCGAACGTTGAGAACTGAACACTAGGTTGGCACACATTATGTGGTTTATTTACGAGCCGCTTGACTTGCATACTGATCCAGTGCCCCGCGCAACACGTGTCTGCCACTTCTCTTTCGGGAGAAGCTAGCTACGTGCGGCTGGTGCATTAGCAGAGGTCCGCAGCTGGGAGGCGGTCACACATCTTGTGCTTCAAATGGAATTAAAGCAGTCAGTAAAAAGCGTTTTCATTAATTTGGTTACTAGAATTTAATTATGTAAATTTTTAAAAAACCCAGTTGCACAGCTATTCCGTAGTTGTTGACCACATGATACCAGAGCGCCTATTGTTTACAGAGGCTCGATAAGGAGTGTCCATATCTTCAATGACAAATATGCAGATCACTTGCAGCAGCTGATCTTTCCGAAAAAATGTAGTAACATACAAAAACCGCATTGACAACAGAATCTTCAACGAGTGACACATACGTCGAACTACTGCAGTGGCAAACCCATAATTGTGTGATGCGAGGTAGAGAAATGTCATGCCTCTTAATTGATATATCAGTCCTCTGTAATGTGATCATCAGTCGGAAAGCGAATAACAAGAAGCTGCTGTGGAGGGGACCTGTACATAGAGCTGAATCGTAAGTGCCATATGATACAGACGTTTTCCCTTTTGTTACTTGGTGTCCTAGAACCGATAACTAAAGATTCGACTCCAGATGGTTTCTGCTATAATGAGGCAGTCATATTGCGTAGTAATGTTCGGAGCTGCACTTTTCATCTGAAAAGCATTTGAGAGTTGCATTAATAAACGGGACTGTTACTAAGTTAAGTGGAAATATATTCGAGTGTACCTCAAACCAAAGTAATGGAATGTGATGTTCCCTAATAATAAAATAGTTATAATGAAGAAAATAGAACCTTTAGACTTATCTCAAAACAACACGTTTTAGACCCTGAAAGGTCGCAATATTGACATTCTTTGCCACTAAAATATTATAACATATTTATATAGTGCGGAGAACTCTTTTAATGCAGTGAGCCTCTCGCTGCTGATGTCAGAGAGGTTTGACTAATTTCGCATGTGAAGCAATAAAGTCTGATACAGGATTTGCCTAGAAAACACGTACTCCTTGATGCTGCAGCAATGAATAACTCACGAATAACACCTTAATGATAATTTTCAGTAACGAAGTAGTCGTGATAAATAGAAAACAGTCAAAAATGTCTCCCCTTTTGTTACCAGTATTAAATGGCTTTCTCGTCTTAACTTCCTAACGATGTTTACGCAACGAAATTTTCAATAACGAATTGTTTCCTGAGAAACTGTCGTAACAAACTTAATAACATTATTTGGAACAGAAGTAGGATCTATAGATTAGTGCCGAAGATTTGGGATAATGAGGTGGGCTGTTTTAATTCGGAAGAAGCAAGTCGACTGTTGATAACAACTGGAAACTACATTGCCAAGAGTGTTACGTGAACTGTACCTCGGATGTCTAAAGGAGGCCCACGGTTCACAATTACGTATTAAATCTGTCAAGATAAGCATTTCCACAGCTTATACAAATACATAACAAACATATCACTTCATATGATAAAGTGACGTTTCCTTCGCTAAACGGGTTACGTCGCTACCTTGGGTACGGAAGAGCTCTTCTTAGATTTTCGGTACTTCCTCTTTTTTTTTTATTTGAGGCAGGAAGGCCTGCTTCGGTTTCCACTCACTCCTTGTGAGGATTCATATATTGGTAGAAAAAGCTAGACGGATTGGCGACATGTTGATCACATTCCCACGATCACAGTGTTTACTTTCCCTTTACTTATAACTTTATCACTCTTCCGTTTACAAAAAGCAAAATACATTCTTGTGATTTTTGAGTCAGTGGCTATAGATATAACGAAGTCACTGTGAGACAAATGACTGAAATAATGTGCTGTTCTTTTTAGTTTTTCCGTGTTAACGTTTCTAATATGATTTAAGAAATGACTCACGTGAAGAGACGTTTTAGTATTTATTGGCATCGCATTGCCCATAGGATCCAGTGGCGTAATGCCAACGCAACTGGTAGCTGTGAGTTACGCTTCTAGGGACACCGATTTCCTACCTTTGTGTCAACAGATTTCTTTCGCTGAGTTGATTTCGTGTATCCACATAACTTACCAGTTCGGAGGTGACTACGGATAACGAACGTATAGCAATTTCAGGAATCGACGAACTTTACAGTTTTTAAGCAGCAATCTCTTACTGGCACAGGAATATTTTCGACTTCGGCATTTAAGACCAAAACTCTACGTTTTGTGCAAACAAATCAGTGGCATGAACCTCTTTCTGGCAGTGTTATTTACTTAGTGGATGCCGTAGTGCGACAAATTTTTCCATTGGCACATGTTTGACATTAGACGGAGAGTTCGCTAAGAATAGGCCGTAACAGTGTATACTGTGAGAAACTACTTAACGTTTACATGTCGAGTTCGACAAGTTACTATGCAACGTATTCAAATGATACTAGCTAAGAAGTCGAAATTGGATATTAAAGAATTTGTGCGATCAGAGACTGAAAATATGTAATAAGACAATTTGGTAATGCAGGATGCTGATATCAATGGCTTGACCACTTGAGCACTAGCTGAGTCGCTTGACTACATATTCGAGCATTTAACTGAAATCACTGAGGCAAATTTTTCCAAATCCAGATGTGAATAAGGAGAACGTCCAGAAATTCGAAGGACAGTCCTTTTTAAACTGTCGTTTATACTCCGTCTGACTTGGTTATAACGCACGTCGCCTACCATGTTACGTTTTCCAGCCCAGAACTGTCTCCCAGCAGAATATCAGGAACATCTGGGCGGACGCTCCAGACTGTCGTTCCAGTAACGATCCTGCACCGTGGAATTTCCGCTTAACTGCGTTTCTCGCTCCAGGTTCATTTCGCATTCCCGTCAGGCGACATTGCTGGCTACAAGGATTCGTCTGAAATCACACAACGCCTCTGACGACACTCGGACGTTTATAACTCGCAGTAATACCTACATTACGAATGACACACGATGATGAATAGAACGATATTATCTTTCGTAGCTACTATGCCACTGTCTCAGTTCACAGTTCGCCTTTACACGAGTACGGATCATAAGCGCAAACTCATTTGCCGCGATATTTTTCTCTTTCTTTGCATCCTTTTTGTAAGGCTGTCACCTAAAGGATTGTTTCCTATCTACGATGCCGTATTAGCAATTACGCAGTAAGTACAGGGTGCCAGTTATTGAACTATATGAAATAAAGTGGTCATAACTTCTGAACTTTTGGCGCTAGGGCTTTCAAACTGCACGATGGCGGCGGGGCATGATGGAAACTAGTGTGCAGTGTATGGTTTGGTTTTGTAACGAAGCCCACTTTCATTTGGATGGGTTCGTCAAAAAGCGAAATTAGCGCATTTGGGGGACTAAGAATCCACAATTTGCCCTCAACAGGTAATGTGTGGTGTGTAATGCCCAGTGACAGAATAATCGGTGGGATATCCCTTGATGGCATGATGACTACCGAACGGTACGTGAATGATTTATAAGATGATTGCATCCCCATTATCCAAAGTGATCCTGATTTCTACAAGATGTGGTTCAAGTAAGACGGAAATCGACCCCATCGAGGCAGGAGTGTGTTTGATGTCCTGGAGTAGCACTTTGGGAACCGCATTCTGGCTGTGGAATACTCAGAGGCCACTGACATGGTCCTCGATTGGCCGCTATATTCTCCGGATCTGAACACATGCGACTCCTTTTTGTGGGGCTATATTAAAGATAAGGTGTACAGTAATAACTCCTAAACCACTGTTGAGCTGAAAACAATCATTCAATGGACCACCCTGTATTTATACGATTATTATAATTAAAGTTAAGTTAAACATACAAAACGCTGTAGAAATAACAGCACTGGTCAAAATCACGTCAAATTGCAACGTAAATTTATCGGAGAAGGGGGAAAACGTGTAGCAGAGAAGAAAAAATAGTTTGAAAAGTGATCCATAGATGGCGCTGTATGTGTCAGAATACGTAAATGAGAACGCTTGTCATGCACACCACCCACTGAAGTTAGTATAAACACGCCGGGTACACGGCTTTCCCCCCTTTGGCGTCTGCGACGTTCGCCATGACTGTCTCTGCTTGTAAGGCTGTGTTACAAGAATGATGACTATGCACACGGCGCTGTGCAGAAGTTACGGACACTAAAGGGTTTGAAAAAAGGCATTGGTCCGATGAATGCCGTGGGTCTGAAGAAAATGATTCGGAAGTTCGAAAAGACGGGTTCTTTTGGCGCGCAACCTTGTGGAGGGAGGAAACGAATTGATTCGACGTCAGTGGAAGCAGTGGCCACAGCAGTGCATGCGGAGACGAGTGGTGGTGTGCAAACGTGTAGTGCACGGAGAACTGCCCGGTGATCACGGTGCATAAAATCCTACGAAACATCTTTCTCTGCAGTCCATTCAAAATTACCCATGTGTAAGAGTTGCTTCCTGTCGACCTGCCAGCAAGAGAGACCTTTGCTTTAGAATTTCTCGCTCGCGTGGAAGTTGACAATGATTTGCCGTGTAAGATTTTGTGGACAGAGAGAGCCCACTTCCATCTGACAGGATATGTCTATACACAGAATTGTCGAATATGGGCAACTGAACATCCACACGCAAATCAACCAGTACCACTTCATCCTGAACAGGTCACTGTGTGGCATCATTTATCATAGGACCACATTTTTTCGAAGAGACAGGTACTTCCGGTCCTGTTACCTGTATCGTCACTGGTAAGCGCTTTGAGTGTCTTTCGCGTAACCACGTCATTCCATCTCTCCTGCAGCGTGGATGTGTGGATGGGATCATTTTTACGCAAGATGGGGCACCTCTGCACATTGTAAATCCAGTTAAGCAGCTGCTAAAGCGCCATTTCTGAAATGCTAGAATTATCAGCCACCATTTACCTATAGCCTAGCCGTCCCGGTCACCTGATCTTAATCCGTCTGACTTCTAGCTGTGGGGCTATCTGAAAGATGTTGTGTTTAGTGTTCCGATTGCAAACTTAGCTGCATTGAAGGCACGCGTTGAGCAACACATTCTGAACGTGACCCCGGAAACACTTCGATCAGTTGTGGAACATGCTGTTTCTCGATTTCAACTTGTTCCAGAAAACGGTGGACAGCATATTGAACATGTTTTGTGCAAGTCACGCGGAAATTTATAATACGATTTTATTTTGATTCATACTTTTTATGTAATTTTTGGCCTCAGGACAATTAGAAACCGATGTGAGTGATGCTTTATATGCAGTTTTTAGCCTCAGGACAATTAAAAACTGATTTTTCCCATCCGATTGACGTGGTGGATGGGCTTACGTAACTAACAATATCACACCTGTGCACCCATGCGCACTGAGTAGTAAAGTTTGTTTATCGTCAGACGTACACCTTAGGCATTGTTATATGATTCATTTGTCATTTTTAGTCGACCACTTGTAAATTATGATACTTACGGCGCCATCTATTGCTACATTTTGAAATTATTTATTTTGCTTCTGCCATACGTTTTCCTCCTTCTCCGACAATATTCTGTTGCAATTTGACGTCATTCTGACCAGTGCTGCCATTTTTACAGCGGTTTGAGAGTTTAAATTTAATTATAAATTATAATCACCCTTTATATATACTGTGCATATTTCCAGTTAAGCGGACGACAGCCGATCGTGTTGAGATCTCAGTGGCGCCCTATAGCATCATGCCAGATGCTCGGAAAAAAATTGTGGCAAGGACTATGCGACCAAACCGGTGAGGTCATCGGTTCCTAGGCTTACACACTACTTAAACTAACTTACGCTAAGGACCACACAGACACCCACGAACGAGGGAGGACTAAAACTTCCGACGGAGGTGGCCGCGCGAACCGTGACAAGGCGCCCAGATGCTCGGTTCATATGACGAAGGCAAAAGTAGTGTAGCAACGCTTGATCTGTTCGGAGCATCCAGATACGGTTACTTCTGTTGTTAAATGGGAACCGTCTCAGGAGACGACATGGTGTGAATGTAGCGTCCATTGTTGTCGTAGAGCTCACTCCTCCTTTTGCTGATGCCTGTAGGGATGCAGCTACAATGGTCGCTATGTGAGCAGTCCACTCTAGAAATCGTCACTGACCATGTGGATACTGGTTGTGCAGCAAACACATCCATATCCTGACTAGAGTCACGTGACGAAGTTGTACGATCCTGCACGGCCGAAAGAATCCTTTGTGTGTCCTCTCGTATTCTAGTCTCGTGGAGCCGTTGAGATTGGCATAGCGTCGAGTGTGACCGTACTGAAACCATATGTTCTATATTCGCATAACAGTCATTGCATCACTACCAACGCGAGAACAATATCGCAGAACGTTGAGCAACTGCCTCTATTGTTCACGATCGGATTCTGACACGCACTGGTAGGCGTTTCTCCTCTCACACCAGGTATTACACGATCTGCTCAGACACAACCAACATTCGAACGCGAATGACAAATTCACATCGTTATCTTTACTTAAATACAGATTAAATGCTGTTACTCCGACTTTCTTTGTGCGGTTGTGTAGGAAAACCAATCATTTGGATATACACTCCTGGAAATTGAAATAAGAACACCGTGAATTCATTGTCCCAGGAAGGGGAAACTTTATTGACACATTCCTGGGGTCAGATACATCACATGATCACACTGACAGAACCACAGGCACATAGACACAGGCAACAGAGCATGCACAATGTCGGCACTAGTACAGTGTATATCCACCTTTCGCAGCAATGCAGGCTGCTATTCTCCCATGGAGACGATCGTAGAGATGCTGGATGTAGTCCTGTGGAACGGCTTGCCATGCCATTTCCACCTGGCGCCTCATTTGGACCAGCGTTCGTGCTGGACGTGCAGACCGCGTGAGACGACGCTTCATCCAGTCCCAAACATGCTCAATGGGGGACAGATCCGGAGATCTTGCTGGCCAGGGTAGTTGACTTACACCTTCTAGAGCACGTTGGGTGGCACGGGATACATGCGGACGTGCATTGTCCTGTTGGAACAGCAAGTTCCCTTGCCGGTCTAGGAATGGTAGAACGATGGGTTCGATGACGGTTTGGATGTACCGTGCACTATTCAGTGTCCCCTCGACGATCACCAGTGGTGTACGGCCAGTGTAGGAGATCGCACCCCACACCATGATGCCGGGTGTTGGCGCTGTGTGCCTCGGTCGTATGCAGTCCTGATTGTGGCGCTCACCTGCACGGCGCCAAACACGCATACGACCATCATTGGCACCAAGGCAGAAGCGACTCTCATCGCTGAAGACGACACGTCTCCATTCGTCCCTCCATTCACGCCTGTCGCGACACCACTGGAGGCGGGCTGCACGATGTTGGGGCGTGAGCGGAAGACGGCCTAACGGTGTGCGGGACCGTAGCCCAGCTTCATGGAGACGGTTGCGAATGGTCCTCGCCGATACCCCAGGAGCAACAGTGTCCCTAATTTGCTGGGAAGTGGCGGTGCGGTCCCCTACGGCACTGCGTAGGATCCTACGGTCTTGGCGTGCATCCGTGCGTCGCTGCGGTCCGGTCCCAGGTCGACGGGCACGTGCACCTTCCGCCGACCACTGGCGACAACATCGATGTACTGTGGAGACCTCACGCCCCACGTGTTGAGCAATTCGGCGGTACGTCCACCCGGCCTCCCGCATGCCCACTATACGCCCTCGCTCAAAGTCCGTCATCTGCACATACGGTTCACGTCCACGCTGTCGCGGCATGCTACCAGTGTTAAAGACTGCGATGGAGCTCCGTATGCCACGGCAAACTGGCTGACACTGACGGCGGCGGTGCACAAATGCTGCGCAGCTAGCGCCATTCGACGGCCAACACCGCGGTTCCTGGTGTGTCCGCTGTGCCGTGCGTGTGATCATTGCTTGTACAGCCCTCTCGCAGTGTCCGGAGCAAGTATGGTGGGTCTGACACACCGGTGTCAATGTGTTCTTTTTTCCATTTCCAGGAGTGTATATTGGACACTTACAGGTAATTTTATGTTTGTTCCAACCGGTCTTATGATGCTTTAGTTTTGTTGGCCATCAGCGTGTAATGCGTTGAGGCACTTGCCAGGTGCCTGTGCGGTCATACGCTTATGCCTAAAGTACATTATACGAGGGTTGGAACTTTAATACTGGCAACTATTTATTTACAACTCGCACAAAAAAATACGTGTTTCAAAGTTTTACTGACCTTCAAAGTAGTCACCAGCATGGTGTATAACCCGTTGTCAGCGATGTGGAAGTCGTAGGATATTCTTAGCAGCGCCAGTTTTGTTGACAGTTCGAGCGGCGCGGTCTATTGCCCGACGAATTTATAGCAGTTCTCAAGCGAATGCGGTTAAGTGTTTCCTTCAGATTAGAAATCGAGTTGAACTTACGAGGGCTTAAGTCAGGGAGTGCAGTAGGTGGTATAGCACTCAGCAGCACCATCAGTCAAACAAATTAGTAAAAGCTTGCACTGGAGATGCTTGAGCATTGTCCTGTAAAATGATGGTCAGGTCCTGCAGAAAGTATCATCTCTATGCTGTTCATTTTTGGAACACAACCCAGGACCATCTTAGAGACATAAGTGATGACACTTTCTGCAGGACCTGACCATCATTTTGCTGGACAATGCTCAAGCACGTGCCGTGCAAGCTTCTACTGATTCTACTGATTTTGCTAAGTGGTATACCACCTACAGCACTCCCTGACTTAAGCCCTTGTAAGCTAAACTCGATTTCTAAACTGAAGGAAACACTTCACGGCATTCGCTTCAGAACGGCTAAAAATCGTCAGTCAATTGACCGCGCCGCTCGAACTGTCAACACAACTGGCACTGCTAAGAGTATCCTACGACTTCCACATCGCTGACAACGGGTTATACATCATGCTGGTGACTTCTTTGAAGGTCAGTAAAACTTTGAAACATATATCTATTTTATACGAGCTGTAAATAAATAGTTGCCACTATTAAAGATCTAACCCTCGTACATGGGGGCTATGTCCGCCACGATAGCTGAGTGGTCAGCGTGACGGATTGTCGCCCTATGGGCCCGGTTCGATTCCCGGTTGGGTCGGAGATTTTCTCCGTTCACGGAGAAAATCATCATATCATCCCCATCCGGCGCGCAGGTCGCCCAATGTGACATCGAATGTAATAAGACCTGCACCAAGGCAGCCGGACCTGCCCCGTAAGGAGCCTCCCGGCCAATGACGCCAAACGCTTATTTCCATTTACATGGGGGCTATAATTTAACTTCCGCTACATGAAAACACAAGTGATCCTACAACACTGAAACTTTGTAGAAATATATGTAAGGACATACAAAAGAGAATTACCGGATACGTCACTGAAATAAACAAATTTTAATTAATAATATGAAAGGGTGATGTTCGTTAAATGCGTACTACGTTGAGTACCAGGTTACAAATGTTGCTCCATGTGACGACCATCTGCATACACGAAAGCCTGGAATAGCACTAGAGAAACAATTTTACAATTGTTCGCTGCACTTTCCGAACAGCGTGAAATGGACTGTTCAGCTGCCGTAACACAGCTCGTGCACTGCTTCAAGATCGCACACTGCGTACAGTATTCTCAGCCATGGTAACTGTAGCTTCTTCAATAATTTGTGGCGCAATCTGCTTTCGGTCTCTCCCGGGAGCAATTCGCTAAACGCTGATTAATTTGAACCTCTGAATCATGTTCTTCAACCGCGGTGCAGAAAGAGGACCTCTCCGTAATACTGTAATGCATCGATACTGGAGAAGAGCAGCAGCTCTATTGCTGCTTTTTGTTGTTGATAAAACAGCTTTACGAGTACTAACCGACCGCAGTATAATTGCACCTGTAAGTGAGGCGCTTCGGTCGGATTAACGTGAGTTTTCATCTTGATATTTTACTAGGAGACGCTGAACCACTTCACAGTGTATGCACAACGGTCTTGAAAGGATTCACAATGCGATACGCTTGCGTTGGTCACCGCACAACTTGTTTACTGTAACGTCGCCGCATTTTTCCGCCAATGGCCACGGGTGAAAATGGCTCAAATGGCTCTGAGCGCTATGGGACTTAACATCTGAGGTCATCAGTCCCCTAGAACTTAGAACTACTTAAACCTAACTAACCTAAGGACATTACACACATCCATGCCCGAGGCAGGATGCGAACCTGCGACCGTAGCGGTCGCTTGGTTCCAGACTGAAGCGCCTAGAACCGCTCGGCCAGCCACGGGTGACCAAAAATGCAGTAATATCTTGGTTTGGTACTAAGGCCCTGCTCACCTTCTCCACACTCGTGTTGAGAGTCCGCATCTGTAATGCACTCTGATGTTTGTGTTTCAACCCTCCGTTGCCGTGACAATAACGATGCATAATGGCACGTCACTGCGCTACACTACTAACTGTGCAAGACATGCAGCGCACAATCTTAGCGTCATTCCTACACTGAAGTACCAAAGGAACTAGTGTAGGCATGCATATTCAAATATAGAGATATGCAAACATTCAGAACACGGCGCTGCGGTCGGAAACGCCAAATAAGACAATAAGTGTCTGGTGCAGTTGTTACATCGCTTACTGCTGCTATAATGGGAGATTATCAAGATTTAAGTGAGTTTGAACATGGTGTTATACACGGCTCACGAGCGATGGGACATAACGTCTCCGAGATAGCGATGCAGTGGGGATTTTCCCGTACGACCATTTCACGAGTGCACCATAAATATTAGGAATCCGGTAAAACATGAAATCTTCGACATCGCTGCGGCCGGAAAAAGATCCTGCAAGAACGGGACCAACGATGACTGAAGAGAATCGTTTAACGTAACAGAAGCGCAACCCTTCCACAAATTATTGCAGTTTTCAATCCTGGGCCATCAACCATTGTCAGCGTGCGAACTATTCAACGAAACATCGTCGATATGGGCTTTTGGAGCCGAAGGCTCACTCATATAACCTCGATGACTACACAAGACAGCCGGCCGCTGTGGCCCAGCGGTTCTAGGCGCTTCAGTCCGGAACCGCGCTGCTGCTTCGGTCGCAGGTTCGAATCCTGCCTCGCGTATGGATGTGTGTGATGTCCTTAGGTTAAAATAGTTCTAAGTCCAGGGGACTGATGACCTCAGATGTTAAGTCCCATAGTGCTCAGAGCCATTAGAACCATTTTTTATTACACGAGACAAAGCTTTACGCCTCGCTTGGGCCCGTCAACACTGACATTCGACTGTTGATGACTGGAAACATGTTGCCTGATCGGACAAGTCTCGTTTCTAATTTTATCGAGCAGTTGGACGTGTACGGGTGTGGGGAAAACGTCATGAATCCATGGGCCCTGCATGTCAGCAGGGGACACTTCAAGCTGGTGGAGGCTCTGTAGTGGTCTGGGGCGTGTGAAATTGGAGTGATATGGGACCCCTCATACTTTAGAGACGAGTCTCACAGGTGACACGTACGTAAGCATCCTGTCTGATCACCTGCATCCATTTATGTACGTCGTGCGTTCCTACGGAATTGGGCAAGTCCAGCAGGACAATGCGGCATCCCACACGTCCAGAATTCCTACAGAGTGGCTCCAGGAACACTCTTTTGAGTTGAAACACTTCCGATAGCCACAAAACTCCCCAGACATAAACATTATTGAGCATATCTGGGAAGCTTTGCAACGTGTTGTTCGGAGGAGAGCTCCACCCCTTCGTACTCTTGTGGATTTACGGACAGCCCTGCAGGATTCAAGGTGTCATTTCACTCCAGAACTACATTAGACATAAGTGGAGTCCATACCACGTCGTGTTGCGGCACTTCTGCGTGCCCGCGGGGGCCCTAGACGATGTTAGGCAGGTGTACCAGTTTCGTTGGCTCTTCAGTGTATAAAGTTGGGTACCCATAGGGCAAATAGTTTTCCGTCTACATTGACTAAAGTAGCGAAAGTTTAATTCATACCATACTGTATGTCGATCGATGTTTTTCAGGATGCCTCGCCTGTTGGGCCAGTGGCCGATTCTCCGGCAAGGTCCAGACAGTCACAGAGGGCGGGCCTATTAGTTATAGGGAGCTCCAACGTTAGGCGGGTTATGGAGCCCCTCAGGAAAATAGCGGGTAGGTCGGGGAAGAATGCCAGTGTGCACTCGGTGTGCCTGCCGGGGGGTCTCGTCCGTAATGTGGAGGAGGCCCTTCCGGCAGCTATTGAACGCACTGGGTGTGACCGGCTGCAGATAGTAGCACATGTCGGAACGAATGACGCCTGCCGCTTGGGTTCTGAGGCCATCCTTGGTTCCTTCCGGCGGCTGGCTGATTTGGTGAAGACAACCAGCATCGCACGCGGAGTGCAAGCTGAGCTTAATATCTGCAGCATAGTGCCCAGAGTTGATCGCGGTCCTCTGGTTTGGAGCCGTGTGGAGGGTCTAAACCAGAGGCTCAGACGACTCTGCGACTATAATGGTTGCAAATTCATCGACCTCCGTTATTGGGTGGAGAACTGTAGGGCCTCCCTAGACAGGTCAGGCGTGCACTACACACCGGAAGCAGCTACTAGGGTAGCAGAGTACGTGTGGCGTGCACACAGGGGTTTTTTAGGTTAGAGGGACCCCCCCTTGGGCGAAACGATAAAATACCTGACGGCTTACCAGAGAGGACATTATCATCGTTGATAAAGAACGTCCGTCCTCAGAGACCAAAAACAGGACAAGTTAACGTAATATTGGTAAACTGCAGGAGTATCCAGGGCAAGGTTCCTGAATTAGTATCTCTTATTGAAGGAAATAGTGCGCATATAGTATTAGGAATGGAAAGTTGGTTAAAACCGGAAGTGAACAGTAACGAAATCCTAGACACAGAATGGAATATATACCGCAAGGATAGGATAAACGCCAATGGTGGAGGAGTATTTATAGCAGTAAAGAATTCAATAATATCCAGTGAAGTTATTAGCGAATGCGAATGTGAAATAATCTGGGTTAAGCTAAGTATCAAAGGTGGGTCAGATATGATAGTCGGATGCTTCTATAGACCACCTGCATCAGCAACCGTAGTAGTTGAGCGCCTCAGAGAGAACCTGCAGAACGTCGTGAAGAAGTTTCGTGATCATACTATTGTAATAGGGGGAGACTTCAATCTACCAGGTATAGAATGGGACAGTCACACAATCAGAACTGGAGCCAGGGACAGAGACTCTTGTGACATTATCCTGACTGCCTTGTCCGAGAATTACTTCGAGCAGATAGTTAGAGAACCAACTCGTGAAGCTAACGTTTTAGACCTCATAGCAACAAATAGACCGGAACTTTTCGACTCCGTGAATGTAGAAGAGGGTATCAGTGATCATAAGTCAGTGGTTGCATCAATGACTACAAGTGTAATAAGAAATGCCAAGAAAGGAAGGAAAATATATTTGCTTAACAAGAGTGATAGGGCACAAATCGCAGAATATCTGAGTGACCACCATCAAACGTTCATTTCTGAGGAAGAGGATGTGGAACAAAAATGGAAAAAATTCAGAAACATCGTCCAGTACGCCTTAGATAAGTTCGTACCGACTAAGGTCCAAAGCGAGGGGAAAGATCCACCGTGGTATAACAATCATGTACGAAAGGTACTACGGAAACAAAGAAAGCTTCATCATAGGTTTAAGAGTAGTCGAATCATAGCTGATAAGGAAAAGCTGAACGAAGCGAAAAAGAGCGTAAAGAGAGCAATGAGAGAAGCATTCAACGAATTCGAACATAAAACATTGGCAAACAATCTAAACAAGAACCCTAAAAAGTTTTGGTCATATGTAAAATCGGTAAGCGGATCTAAATCCCCTATTCAGTCACTCGTTGACCACGATGGCACCGAAACAGAGGACGACCGAAGAAAGGCAGAAATACTGAATTCAGTGTTCCGAAACTGTTTCACTGCGGAAAATCGTAACACGGTCCCTGACTTCAGCCGTCGCACGGACGCCAAAATGGAAAATATTGAAATAAACGATATCGGAATTGAAAAACAACTGCTATCACTTAGTAGCGGAACAGCATCCGGACCAGACGAGATACCCTTAAGATTCTACAGTGATTATGCTAAAGAACTTGCCCCCTTTCTATCAGCAATTTATCGTAGATCGCTGGAAGAACGTAAAGTACCTAGCGACTGGAAGAAAGCGCAGGTCGTTCCCATTTTCAAGAAGGGTCATAAATCAGATGCGAATAATTATAGGCCTATTTCGCTTACGTCAATCTGTTGTAGAATAATGGAACATGTTTTGTGTTCTCGTATTATGACGTTCTTAGATAATACAAATCTCCTTCATCATAACCAACATGGATTCCGCAAACAGAGATCATGTGAAACTCAGCTCGCCCTATTTGCCCAAGAAATTCACAGTGCCGTAGACACTGGCGAGCAGATTGATGCCGTATTCCTGGACTTCAGGAAAGCATTTGATACGGTTCCGCACTTACGTTTAGTGAAAAAAATACGAGCTTACGGAATATCGGACCAGGTTTGTGATTGGATTCAGGATTTCCTAGAAGAAAGAACACAACATGTCATTCTTAACGGTTCAAAATCTGCAGATGTAGAGGTAATTTCGGGAGTACCGCAAGGAAGCGTGATAGGACCTTTATTGTTTACAATATACATAAATG
Organism: Schistocerca cancellata; assembly: GCF_023864275.1. Taxonomy (NCBI): domain Eukaryota; kingdom Metazoa; phylum Arthropoda; class Insecta; order Orthoptera; family Acrididae; genus Schistocerca; species Schistocerca cancellata. The sequence goes on from NC_064629.1 coordinate 767,474,270, forward strand.
ACTTAGTTGACAACATCGGTAGCTCCGTGAGGCTATTTGCAGATGACACGGTTGTCTACAAGAAAGTAGCAACATCAGAAGACTCGTACGTACTCCAGGAAGACCTGCAGAGGATTAATGCATGGTGCGACAGCTGGCAGCTTTCCCTAAACGTAGATAAATGTAATATAATGCGCATACATAGGGGCAGAAATCCATTCCAGTACGATTATGCCATAGGTGGTAAATCATTGGAAGCGGTAACGACCGTAAAATACTTAGGAGTTACTATCCGGAGCGATCTGAAGTGGAATGATCACATAAAACAAATAGTGGGAAAAGCAGGCGCCAGGTTGAGATTCATAGGAAGAATTCTAAGAAAATGTGACTCATCGACGAAAGAAGTAGCTTACAAAACGCTTGTTCGCCCGATTCTTGAGTATTGCTCATCAGTATGGGACCCTTACCAGGTTGGATTAATAGAAGAGATAGACATGATCCAGCGAAAAGCAGCGCGATTCGTCATGGGGACATTTAGTCAGCGCGAGAGCGTTACGGAGATGCTGAACAAGCTCCAGTGGCGGACACTTCAAGAAAGGCGTTACGCAATACGGAGAGGTTTATTATCGAAATTACGAGAGAGCACATTCCGGGAAGAGATGGGCAACATATTACTACCGCCCACATATATCTCGCGTAATGATCACAACGAAAAGATCCGAGAAATTAGAGCAAATACGGAGACTTACAAGCAGTCGTTCTTCCCACGCACAATTCGTGAATGGAACAGGGAAGGGGGGATCAGATAGTGGTACAATAAGTACCCTCCGCCACACACCGTAAGGTGGCTCGCGGAGTATAGATGTAGATGTAGATGTATCGAATAAAACTGAGTTTTTCAGCTCCAAAAGATAATTTTGGAAAATTGTGGAACAAATCGCTTATATTAATTTCTCAGAAAGCTCTCCGATATTACAGAGTTATCTGAAATTTTATCCATAACATTGTGTACATTGTAGTACAGTGAAATGGAGTGTATGAGCGTTGATTTTGTTGAGAATAACACCTCAAGGAGTGAAGCATCGCTCTAGCACCCGATAAGCATGAATCTTCAGACACTCAGCACCTCAAAGCTAATTTCACCAATCGTGGCCAACGTGACCTGTTATTCTCATCAAAAGAATTCATAAAATGTGTATTACATAGTACGTGTACGTAAATATGGTATACATGATGGTTCAAAAATGGTTCAAATGGCTCTGAGCACTATGGGACTGAACATCTGAGGTCATCAGTCCCCTAGAACTTAGAACTACTTAAACCTAACTAACCTAAGGGCATCACACACATCCATGCCCGAGGCAGGATTCGAACCTGCGACCGTAGCGGTCGCGCGGTTCCAGAGTGTAGCGCCTAGAACCGCTCGGCCACTCCGGCCGGCGGTATACAAGAGGACATTAACATTCCTTTGCATTAAAAATACACACACTCTAAATCATTTGCAAAGGTGCAAACTACGGAGTGCACGCACTTTATTCAATATGTAAACATCCATCATGTTGGAAGTACATCGTCATTCTGTCATGCGGTGAAACACCTTGTAGTAACATCGCTAGAACACTACGTAGAAAATCAGCATACATGCACCATTTAGATTGTCATCGATAGAATGGGGGCCAATTATCCTTCCTCCCATAATTCCTCACCGTACATTAACCCGCCAAGGTCGCTGATGTTCCACTTGTCACAGCCATCGTGTATTTTCCGTTGCCTGATACTGCATATTATGCCGGTTTACGTTACCGTTGTTGGTGAATGACGCTTCGTCGCTAAATAGAACGCGTGCAAAAAATCTGTCATCGTCCTGTAATTTCTCTTGTGCCCAGTGGCAGAACTGTACATGACGTTCAAAGTCGTCGCCATGCAATTCCTGATGCAAAGAAATATGGTACGGGTGCAGTCGATGTTGATGTAACATTCTCAACACCGACGTTTTTGAGATTCCCGATTCTCGCGCAATTTGTCTGCTACTGATGTGCGGATTAACCGCGGCGGCAGCTAAAACACCTACGTGGGCATCATCATTTGTTGCAAGTCGTGGTTGACGTTTCACATGTGGCTGAACACTTCCTGTTTCCTTAAATAACGTAACTATCCGGCGAACGCTCCAGACACTTGGATGATGTCGTCCAGGATACCGAGCAGCATACATAGCACACGCCCGTTGGGCATTTTGAACACAATAGCCATACATCAACACGATATCGACCTTTTCCGCAATTGGTACACGGTCCATTTTAACACGGTTAATGCATCACGAAGCAAACACCGTCCGCACTGGTTTAATGTTACCTTATACCACGTACTTATACGTTTGCGACTATTACAGCACCATCTATCAGAAAGCGAAAAAAGTGGTCCAACTAAAACATTCATATTTCTTTACGTACTACAAGAATATGTAATAAAAATGAGAGTTCCTATTTAAAAAACGCTGCTGATATCCGTTTGACCTATGGCAGCGCCATCTAGCGGGCCAATCATAGCGCCATCTGGTTTCCTCCTTCAAGCTAGACGAGTTTCGTTCTTTGTAGTTTTTTCGTTTGATGCTTATTTCGTGAGATATTTGGCCAAGTCACTGTCAATGGAGCGCCCTATATATACAGGGTGAGTCACCTAACGTTACCGCTGGATATATTTCGTAAACCACATCAAATACTGACGAACCGATTGCACAGACTGAACGTGAGGAGAGAGGCTAGTGTAATTGTTTAATACAAACCATACAAAAATGCACGGAAGTATGTTTTTTAACACAAACCTACGTTTTTTTAAATGGAACCACGTTAGTTTTGTTAGTTCGATCGTGTGTATCGGAGAGCACTGCAACATACATCGCGTTTCTACAGAGTGATCTGCCAACGTTGCTCGAAAATGTCCCACTGGAAACGCGTCGACGTATGTGGTATCAGCATGATGGCGCACCTGCACATTCCGCAATTAACACTAGGCTGACCCTTGACAGGATGTTCGACGGGCGTTTCACAGGACGTGGAGGACGCATAAATTGGCGAGCCCGTTCTCCTGATCTTACACCTCTGGACTTCTTTCTGTGGGGTACGTTAAAGGAGAATGTGTACTGTGATGTGCCTACAACCACAGAGGATATGAAACAACGTATTGTGACAGCCTGCGGCGACATTACACCAGATGTACTGCGGCGTGTACGAAATTCATTACGCCAGATATTGCAATTGTGTGCAGAAAATGATGGCCACCACATTGAACATCTATTGGCCTGACATGTCGGGACACACTCTATTCCACTCCGTAATTGAAAACGGAAACTATGTGTGTACGTGTACCTCACCCCTCATGGTAATGTACATGTGCGTCAGTGAAAAGGACCAATAAAGAGGTGTTAGCATGTGCACGTAATGTGCTGTTCCAGTCTCTTCTGTACCTAAGGTCCATCACCGTTCCCTTTGGATCCCTACGTAATTCGGTGCTCTCCGATACACACGATCGAACAGCGGAGGAGTGGTACTCAAGCGTCAACTTTAGGTTACAATATCTCCGGATGTAATTAACATTTTACAGTGACACAAACGGCAGTGATTACGTATTTGTTTATATGTTCAGATATGCTAACAAAACTAACGGGGTTCCATTAAAAAAAAACGTATGTTTGTGTTAAAAAAAACATACTTCCGTGCATTTTTGTATGGTTTACATTAAACGATTACACTAGCCCCTCTCCTCACGTTCGGTCTGTGGAATCGGTTTGTCAGTATTTGATGTGGTTTACGAAATATATCCAGCGGTAACGTTAGGTGACTCACCCTATATATATATATATATATATATATATATATATATATATATATATATATATATATATATATATATGTGGTGGTGGCTGCGTCCTTCCTTTGCGATGTCTGTGACTTATATTTTAACGAAATAACACAAAACTGCATGCTGACCGTGCAGTTCTGATCAACCTCGAGAGAGAGGTTGTTCGACTGTTTCCTGGTTAGCGCTTCCTCCATATCTCTCACCCACTAAAAACATCTGGTTATGGATTGTCGAGAGACTGGCACTCCACCAATCGCCCGGCGCTACGACGATGAATTATGGCACAGGAATGAATCAGCATGGAGTAACATGTAGCTATTTGTCATCCAAGCTCAGTTAGACTGTATGCACAGCGCGTTTTGAGTAGTTGTTGCTACTAGAGGTATCAGCTCGGTGTACTGAATTTCGCACTCAGTATACGTGTATAGGCATTGATTTGAAACTGTATTCAGATTTTCTGCCTGACGTTAATGGAAGCTAAGGTCAGAAACCAAACGTTAAGTGTCCGCAATCGATTTCTTGGATTTTACTGACGATATCCCAATCTTCTGAAAGTAAACCAATGCCCAGAAGGAAGTAGCCTCAAATTTTCGCATTTAGCTTTGGTTCGTGATGCTGCTAATTTCTGCTGCCTATAATGTGTCACTACATTGTAATGTAACATTGATATGGCCATCATCTTGAAGCGGCTTTTACTCGTAGACATCACATTTTGCCACACCATATTTCACTCTCTGTCATTTGCAGTTTCAGGAAACCGGCGTAATGGCATGAATCTCAGGAGCCGCTCTGTGGTAGTCTCCAACTAATCTTCGATGCAGACTGGTCTGCACCTATTGTAATCACATGCTGTTATGACATCCTTCATTGTCACCGTGGTGTGGTGACATTTGAAGTTACGTTTTCACTTCATTTTACGGCTGTTATGTATGTGAGCTTGTTATGACACAGACAATTTTTGCATCGTAAGAAAGGTTATCGCTGGTTTCACGTGCGCACACGCTATTTGCAATCATAATGACTGTTCCCTAATAAGCGGCTCTAAAAATCGTACAAGCTTGTATTTATTACAGTCATTCTCAGTGGGAGATGGATTTATTATACAGATTAGTGCACAAAACAGATATTCTCCATGCCTCAATCCACCCAAATCTAATAAAGCATCGGAACATTAATATTCAAATGAAAGTATGCTAACCACGGATATCCATAGAGTAAAAAAGATAGTGACTTGTAACAACTGGAGTAAAATGAGTTATATTACCACCAAAAATATGAGATGTGGAAGCTGGCATACGCAGATAATATTAGGAGACGCAGGAGAAAGCGCAGTTCACTATTAAAATAGTGGCAGGACGATTTAAATTTCCGAACATTTAGTCATGGCTGTGGGACAATCATGATCGTCATCATTAATGTCATCCGTGATATGTCATCCAATACAGGGTGAATATCATCTAGCTTTAAAGCTATGCACATATATGTCACTCTTGAATGTTTTCTAACGTCACCTGCCCCACTACCATTAGGTCGTCTTCTTGGTCATTTGTGTTCCCCGAAGTCCACCAAAGAACCTCCTTCATACACCTGCTGTCTATTAGCCTGGTACAAGTCCAACCTATCGCCATTTAATCTTCGTTACATTCATAATCACGTCTTGCACCCAGTTCGTTCTCTGAATTTTTTGATATTCTGTCTCTTTTAATGAGATCTCTACAAGCATCTCTCCGTTACTCGCTGAGCAACTCATAGTTTTCGATGTTTTTCACTTTGTTAAGTCCATGTATCACTGCTGTAACTAAAAATTGGTAATACATACTGACCGTAAATATTTATTTTCAGATTCTTCAAAATTTTAGCTTAGAAGTCTCTATATAATTAACAGAAGCTCTTTAAGCAATTATTACAGTTCGGTTTAGTTCTTTCCCTGTGCAACAAATCATTGCCTTGATTTATACTAAACACATCTCAAAAATCAACCATTAGTCCAATGATTCATTGTTAATATAAATTATTTTCTTTTAGATCTGTTAGTTATCCACCAGTATAGTCTTATGCAAGTCGTTTTCAACCTTCTTTCGAAATTACACTATTCAATTCATCCATTTGTTGTTGAAGTTAATCTGTGTTAGGCGAAATCTGTGCAATTTATCAGAAAAACGATGATGATTCAGATTTGTTGCATCAGCACATATTTCTTCTTCGTTTTCTCAGTTTAAGGATCTGAAAACTCTCTCGAGGACCGTTGAGAATATATATGGTGGTATGGGAATACCTGATTCCGCTTTCAGTTATGAATTTCTCGTTACCCTTGTGAAATCTAGCAGAAACTATAGCATGGACGTAAACACTTTTGAGCGTAGACCTTCTAATATAGGTTTATTCAAGGCTTTCTTTCTTAAAGACTGTCAATACACATTATGTTGAAACTAAATCTACGAGTTCCAGTTAGATTGATAGTTCAAAGACTCTGAAACAATCTGAAGTGTAACATAATGACTGAATATCATAACTTTGTTTTTTTCTTTTTTTCAGTGAACGTGTCGCTGTTATCTGACTTTCTTGAACTTCTGTGAGTGGGACTGACGACAACTTGTCTTCTGATAATTGTTGTTATACATGGATTTCGACAGACGAAACCGTTTCGTATGCCGCCAGGACATAACCATAGGCGGAAACGCGGCGGAATAGGGACAATGGCGAAATGACGATACATTCAATCAATCTGAGTACCAGTTTGTTACATAGACTGCACGAAGAACGCAATATCGGTGCACAAAGAAACTAAAATCATAAAATTTAACTGCTGTAATCTCGTTAACAAGTAGAACGTGGTACATATCTGGGCCCTACAAGTACAATTTGCGGAAAATTCATAGTTATCAGCCATTTGATATCCATTGCTCGATAAAGGCCTACTCCTGACTTTTACATGCATTGCGGCCGTCAGATGTACGAGTCCATGAATCTTCTATGGATTTTCTGAGATCTACCCATTTTCCATTACGTCGTCGTCTTCATCTTGTATTGCTTATGGCATCTTGGAACACACCAAGTAACTTCGTTGGTAGGTACATCCATGCGTCTGGCTACACGTTCCGCCCCCACTTTTCCCTCACTGTCTCCTTTTATGTTGGCCATAATCTCTCCGTCAACTCCACTTGGTTCCTTGATCAGTTTGTTTATGTGTATCTCCTAGTAATAGCCACCATGCATCTCTCCAATGGAACGTAATTTTGAAAACCCTGTTTAGTTTACTAATAACCTTATCACGCCTTGTGTTAATTTCTTCCATTGTGTTTTTTTAAAAGGTTGTCATGAACTGGTTCTAAGACATCGTTGTGAATTTCTATTATTTTCTTATTTATATGTACTATATGGTATTTTTTGCCGTGTCGTTACTGATTTTCGAGCGTACTTTTAACCAGCTGCATTAAGCTGCTCCATCCATTGTTGAAGTTTGCCTGTACTAGAGGCGAACATTAAAATGTCTTCAGCAAATCAAAAGTAGCTAAAATTTATTCCATCTACATCTAATACTTCTCAGTTTTCTCAGTTCAAGGATGTGAAAAGTTCCCGTAGGACTTAGAATACTTTTGGTGATATTAGATCTTTTGCGTGACTCCACTTTCAGACATGAAGTTCTCACTACCGTTATTATGTCTATTGAAATCTGTAGCATACAGGCAAATATTCTTCTGAACATAATCTGAGCTGAATCTATGCCTCGTATCTCATGGACTGTCAGTATAGATTTTCTTGAAACTGAGTAAAAATCTTTATCGAAATCTATGAATCTTATAACAAGTGGTAACTCATTGTCATAGTTCCATTCTGTAACTTCGTCCACAATTTTCCAATGGCCCATTGAGCTATATATAACTTTAAAATCACCTTGATCCTTTCTTGGTTTCAAATGTAGTGTTTTATTTTCCTTTGTGGCTGGTGATAATTTTAGTGAATAATTTAAACGTCACTGAAAGAATACTCGTACGTCTAGGTTTTGGTATCTGTCTGTCTCATACCTTATAACGGAGAATAAATACAACGCTGTTCCTGTTTTAAGGTATTGCTCTTTTTCATCAAAACTTTACAAATAGTTTTGCAAATTCTTCACGGTGCTACTGTCGGCCAGCTTTAAGCATTTGCATAGAACCTTATCATATCGCTGCACCTTCCGTCTGCGCATACCTCGAATGACATAGTACTGTACACGGCATCACTAGCGAAAGGTGGCAAGATTGATCACATTAATCACCACTGAAGTAATTCTGCAGAAGCACCGCTGTTTCAAAACTAGCGTGAAAACTGTAAGACAGATATTGAAGTTAGTCACTGATTCTGTTCTGAAGGATTCCGCGATGATACTACACAAGTTATTCTGTGGTAGCACCGTTGTTTCATAACCTACACGAAGACGCCGAAGCGGATACTTCACATCTTCACTGATTCACTTAGGAAGAGCTCCGAGATAATACGGAAAAGAACACTGAAGATAATTCTGTGGTAGCACCGTTGTTCCATAACCCACATGAAAACTTCTAGGCAGATATTTCACTTGTTTACAAATTAAGTTTAGGCGAGTTTCGAGATAACAGGGAAAAACTACTTAATGCAATTTTGTTGTAGCACCGTTGTTTCACAGCCTGCACGAAAAGTTTAGGTCAGATATTTCACTCGTTTACTGATTCAATTCGGGCAAGTTTGGAGATAATACGGAGAAAGAGAAATGTGACACTTTGCACTTGTCCTCGTAGGATGAGAGTAAGTTTTTTAAGAGGAATCTCGGCCCCTGGTCTCGCAGCACTCTGCTAAGTGCGCAGTGGCCGTCCTGCGAGACGGCGCTGCAACCCGCGGGACCGCCGCGGCAAACATTTCGCAGCCCTCTGGCTCCGCCGCCTCACGACCGATCCTCCAGCTGCCTTACTTCTTCAGCAAGCCCCAGCCTCGTATCGATCTGCACGCGTTTCTTCTAGACCAGTTACCTCGAAGGGGTGCTGGTCGCTGGTGGGAAGATTCATCGATTTTTGTAATTGTTTACTGAATGACATGACACAGCCAGAAGTAGTATCCGGGAAGAGAAGTGAAGAAATATCTAAAGGAAGCTGCGCTCCTCACCTCAGCAGTATTATTTGCCGCAACGATTATTGCAATCTGAGAGTTCCCGGTGTCCAGTGAGTATGGCAGGCTAGTAATTTGGAGCATAACATGAGAAAATGGGCGTCATTCTTGTCTTGTCCCGCGACAGTTTTATGGAGACATTACGCATTTGAACATTATGAAGATAGTAAGATCATCTTACATTACATTAGTTATATGTCGTGAATTCTGTTGAGAAGTGTCTCTGGAATGTGGAAAGAAGTGAAAGTGCAATACACTGTGTAAAGGGACATCCTTCTCTAGCATTACTTTTCCTCAACAGTAGTAGTCGATGCCAGAAATATTTTTCGAATTTTAGACAGGTCAGTATCATCTCAGCTGTTTCTCTGAAAAGTTTCATAAAACTTTATACACAGTATGTAGTATTTCAGGCTAAGATTTGTGAGAAGAAATTACTTCGTTTTCGGTGTCACAATCGATAGTACTAGCTCTGAATTACCAGTTAATTTTTTTTAAGAAACATTTGAAATTACAAGTTATTTGTCACACTTAAAATTTCTATTATTAATTACTCAATCTATTACTGTTTATTATGTTTATTTCTGGATTCACTTATAAAATAATAATCTAAACTAATAGAAATTCGTTTGTCAAGAAAATTTGTAAGCCCTTTGGAATATTGTTATTACCCCAAAGTGAAGTAGTAGTAAGTATACCTCTAACGTGATTGGACGTATTTTTATATTTTGGACGAACAATGTAATTTCGGTTTTGTTTATGTGAAAATTCAAAAGACAGTGTGATATAGTAAAATGTGAGACAATAAATTATCTTGAAAACAAAAATTCTACAAAGTTATTCTTCAAAAATTTTTAAATCAATTCAACCATGAGAACCTAAAATTTAACAATTTTAGCTTCAAGAATCAGTCTCCTAGACATGAAGAACTGGAGCCAATTCTGCGAGAAAGATAAGTAAAATATTTATTGTAAATCCTTCTCCTCTCGATTTCTCCGAAAAGACTTCACCATCGTGGACAGTAGCAACAGCAGAAAGGGAGCGGTAGGTTACAAGAGGAAGACACTATTTTGGAAATATTATTGTGTTACACAGCTAATGTTGGTCCTAGTGTTATCCTCATGGTTTATACTATCAGATAGATTCTGTAATGGTAAGACAGAGATTTAGGAACCAGGTATTAAATTGTAAGACATTTCTAGGGGCAGATGTGGACTCTGACCACAATCTATTGGTTATGAGCTGTAGATTAAAACTGAAGAAACTGCAAAAAGGAGAGAATTTAAGGAGATGGGATCTGGACAAACTGATTAAACCAGAGGTTGTACAGAGTTTCAGGGAGAGCATAAGGGAACAATTGTCACAAATGGGGGAAAGAAATACAATAGAAGAAGAATGGGTAGGTCTGAGGTATGTAGTAGTGAAGGCAGCAGAGGATCAAGTAGGTAAAAAGACGAGGGCTAGTAGATATCCTTGGGTAACAGAAGAAAAATTAAATTTAATTGATGAAAGGAGAAAATATAAAAATGCAGTAAATGAAGCAGGCAAAAAGGAATACAAACGTCTCAAAAATGAGATCGACAGGAAGTGCAAAAAGGCTATGCAGAGATGGCTAGAGGACAAATGTAAGGATGTAGAGGCTTATCTCACTAGGGGTAAGATAGATACTGCCTACAGGAAAATTAAAGAGACTTTTGGAGATAAGAGAACCACTTGTATGAACATCAAGAGCTCAGATGGAAACCCAATTCTAAGCAAAGAAGGGAAAGCAGAAAGGTGGAAGGAGTATATAGAAGGTCTATACAAGGGCGACGCACTTGAGGACAATATTATGGAAATGGAAGAGGATGTAGATGAAGACGAAATGGGAGATACAATACTGCGTGAAGAGTTTGACCGAGCACTGAAAGACCTGAGTCGAAGTAAGGCCCCGGGAGTAGACAACATTTCATTAGAACTACTGACGGCCTTGGGAGAGCCAGTCCTGACAAAACTCTACCATCTGGTAAGCAAGATGTATGAGGCAGGCGAAATATCCTCAGACGTCAAGAAGAATATAATAATTCCAATCCCAAAGGAAGCAGGTGTTGACAGATGTGAAAACTACCGAACAATCTGTTTAATCAGCCACAGCTGCAAAATTCTAACGCGAATTCTTTACAGACGAATGGAAAAACTAGTAGAAGCCAACCTTGGGGAAGATCAGTTTGGATTCCGTAGAAATATTGGAACACGTGAGGCAATACTGACCTTACGGCTTATCTTAGAAGAAAGATTAAGGAAAGGCAAACCTACGTTTCTAGCATTTGTAGACTTAGAGTAAGCTTTTGACACTGTTAACTGGAATACTCTCTTTCAAATTCTAAAGGTGGAAGGGGTAAAATACAGGGAGCGAAAGGCTATTTACAATTTGTACAGAAACCAGATGGAAGTTATAAGAGTCGAGGGACATGATAGGGAAGCAGTGGTTGGGAAGGGAGTGAGACAGGGTTGTAGCCTCTCCCCGATGTTATTCAATCTGATTATTCAGAAAGCAGTAAATGAAACAAAAGAAAAATTCGGAGTAGGTATTAAAATCCATGGAGAAGAAATAAAAATTTTTAGGTTCGCCGGTGACATTGTAATTCAGTCAGAGACAGCAAAGGACTTGGAAGAGCAGTTGAACGGAATGGACAATGTCTTGATAGGATATAAGATGAACATCAACAAAAGCAAAACGAGGATAATGGAATGTAGCCGAATAAAGTCTGGTGATGCTGAGGGAATTAGATTAGAAAATGGGACACTTAAAGTAGTAAAGGAGTTTTGCTATTTGGGGAGCAAAATATCTGATGATGGTCGAAGTAGAGAGGATATAAAATGTAGACTGGCAATGGCAAGGAAAGCGTTTCTGAAGAAGAGAAATTTGTTAACATCGAGTATTGATTTAAGTGTCAGGAAGTCGTTTCTGAAAGTATTTGTATGGAGTGTAGCCATGTATGGAAGTGAAACATGGACGATAAATAATTTAGACAAGACGAGAATAGAAGCTTTCGAAATGTGGTGCTACAGAAGAATTCTGAAGATTAGATGGGTAGACCACATAACTAATGCGGAGGTATTTAATAGAAGTGGGGAGAAGAGGAGTTTGTGGCACAACTTGACTAGAAGAAGGGATCGGTTGGTAGGACATTTTCTGAGGCATCAAGAGTTCACAAATTTAGCACTGGAGGGCAGTGTGGAGGGCAGAGGGAGACCAAGAGATGAATACACTAAGCAGATTCAGAAGGACGTAGGTTGGTCTAAGTACTGGGAGACGAAGAAGCTTGCACAGGATAGAGTAGCATGGAGAGCTGCATCAAACGAGTCTCAGGACTGAAGACCACAACAACAACAACATGGTTTTTCAAATTCAGCTTTTTCCTTTCAAAACATACTATCCGCTTTCTTTCACATCGTGCATTCTAACTAATTCTTCGCGGTACGTTAAAGTCTAACCTTCCTTTCTTTTGCAGTAGGATAACTATCACGCTTCTGTGTTCGCCATTTTGTGTAGGATAAAAGAGGCTTGAAACAAGGGGAAAAATGAGGAAACTATTCTCTAGCGTTTTTCGTCGTACCCCACAAAAATTGTAAAACATCTAAACCGATCAATTTCTGTATATTTATCATTAGTCACTTTTGGAGAACAAAATGCAGCTACAGCACCTGCTCCATAGCGTGAGACCATACACTTGAAGGTAAGTGAGGATCCTGCTTTTCTTTCCTCTTTTTCTGTGATTCTCTGTGCGTTGGAACTTTTCTGTCTCAAAAGCTCTCTCTTTCAATCGCTTCGTCAGTAGAAACCTGCGTTTTGATAGTGACACCTTCACGTCAATGACTTAGAGCGCACCTCCACGTCATAGTGTTACGGTAAATGGTGATCAGATGACCTTATAGTCTCCGTTAAATCGAAGAGCGTGATTTCTGGAGACACGTTAATTTAAAATATTTTATATGATTAATAGATTGCACTAAACTCTTCCCCAATAACTAAAAGTTTAGCGAAATGTACCACATCTGTAAAAATTTCTATGATAAGAATTTATCACATGCTTAAGGATTTTCTTATTTGTGTGGCACTGCATCTGCATTCTTAATCGTTCTACAGCGATTACAGTACGTTTTGTACGAAAAATTCGCAGTTATGTAACAGAAATACAGGGATGAGAATGTAACTGTGTTTGCTATTCCAATCTGAAATGTGTATGTTTGTCTTCAAGCGTTAGATCTCTCTTTTCGCACCTATATTACCACTGCTTCTCCATTTTTCAGTGACACTCCATATTTTTTTGTGTCTACTCTATTTCTATTATCTTCCATGACTGAATTTATACTTCTAGGCAGTACTTGGCTGACCGAAAATTATTGTACTCACGATAGAATATTCTTTAGTATATAGTTGAGGACACAATCGATACGGTTTAATCCACAGGGTATGCATTACAGCATTACCGATTTGGAAGGAAAGGCAAATAAAACAAACACGCATAGACCAGGTATCGAACCCTGTAGCTCTCGTATGTTGACGTACGACTATCCACTTCGTTACCGAGTTAGCGCTGCTATCCATCGCTGACTGAAAATACTTATCGTACACGCCGTTAGTGGTACCTAGTCGCTACTTTCTGAAGTCCATTTTGTACCGAAAATATGCAAGGAACGAATTTTCGTTAAAGACGTTTTTGCATTGCTAATGTTCAAAAACGTGAGCGATGAAGGCTGAGAGCACGGTTTTTTCTTCGGAATGATGTAGGATGTTCGTGTGTTTCGTTGGAATTTGTTTAGGGATTCGTGATGCCATGCCATTAAAATACAACTTCGCAATTTGGAGGCAAGTTATTTTTTCATAATTAGAAGCCCCCAAGTAAAATAAGAATTTTCTGTTTGACTGAGAATAGTTTTATGCTCAAAACTGTCATATTCATTACGGCGACGAACATGCAAGTATAACGAACGTCAGTAACAGAATTGCAAAACTCCCGCTAACATTCTCGAATTTAGAAGATTAGAATCAAGCAATATTCACATTGATTTAACAAAGTAAAATGTCTTGTAAGACATACTTACATGTGATAGATTCGTAGATAAAAGTTTTTTAGCCAGTAGTCGTTTCATGATTTGAATCAACTGAAACGGAAGCAATATATGTTTGCAAGTGAAGTTGGTACACTGATTTACGCGGTGCTAAGTCGCTAGTATATGTCTTTGAACGGTGAGAAGAAAATAGAATCAGTGTGTGTTCGGGTTATTACCTGGTCACAGTATATGTACGTGAATATCCTGCTGCAGGCAACTCAAATTCAATAGGAGGGACTATCTTGAACTCCAGAATTTCTCAAATTCCAAGTCACTTCTGTAAGGCTGTCCGAAAATTAATGCAGGAAACTTTCCTCCAAAGTTTGCTTGATGTGAGACTGAAGTGTGCAGCATGTAAATCGTGCAAGATGTGATATTTAACGAACGTCACATTTAAAATAAAATTTTACATGTGTTGTGCTTTATTGTGTAACTGTATTTAATGAAGAAACTAACCGTTTAACCGATCTCAATGATGTTTGATAGTAGAATTGATATTTAGAGTTTATTTAGGTCCTCATTTATTTCCTACACCAAGGAAAAACAGTGCTGTGGGATTTGATCAAACGTTACGACTATCAACACTTGTAGAATTACAGAGAGAACCTCCGCTTACGGTTTCTTACTTTCGATGTACGTGTATGAATGTCAATCGTTGTAGAACATTCGTGACGGTGTACTCGAAACCACGAAAAGGAGAGCATATCTATCTCTCTAAATTCATCAGCGGTAAGCAAATCTTTTATGTTGTATGTTACTGCTTTAAGCCAATGACGAGTTTTAGTAACATGGCAGCTAAGGTCACCAGATGTTGAATTTACAGAGACATCTCAACCTAGAAATGTGGCGGAGTGTTAGAGCACAGGACTCGAGTTCGGGAGAAACTAGGTTCAGATCCTCGTCTGACCATTCAGATTTAGATTTCGTGTGGTTTCCCTGAACCAATGAAGGAAACGACGGATTGGTTCATTCGAAATGGATATAGCCTATTTCATTTCCCATTACAACGCTAGCTTGTATTAGGTTTATAATGACATCATATCCGACGGGACGCTAAACAGTAATATTACATTCCTGCTCAAAATGTCATCTAATTTTTATGTCACTTTCTGTTTGCATTTTAGATCAGTCTCTGTTGTTCTCCAAGATTTTAGATACATTGTACGAGCTACTATTCTTGTTTATCAGCGTAATGTTGCATCTGATTTTACATCGCATGAAGTTTCCTGTTAGCAGGTAATCCTACTTTGTCGTAAACAATATACCACATAACATGCACAAGGTCATGACGTGAAAGATGTTGTATACTTTATTTGTTCGTAGGAAATCACTACGAAAGCCTGCCATTCTGAATCAAACACGTGATCATAAAATTAGCTTATGACGTAGCATCTGAAAGTTAAGATGGTTGCAAAGAAGATAGTAAATGTTTTATATTAGAAACCCAAAATCACGTTTAAAATGTGTGCTTTATCTGCACATATCGTCGGTGAGTCCTTCCTTTCAGAAAATTTTATTATAATGAGTTTGTTTTAGGTCTACATATTACTGACAGTTTCGTTGTACGTTTTCTGAAGAATTACTCTGGAACTTAAGAGCTTTTTCGCGTGCAAATTCATGTAGTTGCATTTTATAATTCATGCCGAGACCTAGGTACTTGAAATCGTAGATTAAAACTGTTGTCTGTCATTCAGATGTGCCAATATAGCAAAGACATCGGTAAGGAGATGGGACAAACCTGTTTACAATTATTGTGTAACTTAAAACAGTAAAAGATTCACATTATAGCGAATGGAATTTGTTTAACTTAAAACGATTATTCGACTATCACAACTACAGTAATTGTCCTTAACTGAAAAAAAAATACATCACCAGATAGTTGCTACAGAATGCCGTAGGTGTGTCATTATGTTACTTATTCCAACAAATATGTGCTTGCATCATTTTCATTTGTTGAAGAAGTTCGATAAATGTTCCATGGTCACAATTTGAATTCGAAATTTGAAACTGAAACGCTGACTTATTCTTACCATGTTTGTATAAGACACAAATGACCCTTTAGCTGCATGCTATACCTAGTACAGAAAGATGAAAAAAAGTGAAAAAATATTACTTAGTTACTCGTATCATTACCTTCTGTGTATCCAAACACAAATATATTATGCACCTATTTTAAGTACAGTAATTAAAATGTCAACATGTGTGTACATCTTGACAGAAATTAATAATTCAGATAATAATGTTAAAGCCACGTTGCACATTGTCAAATGGGAGATAGGACAGTCACTCAGTGTACTAGATACGGTAAGAATTAAATGACAGCACGGTGACTAATATTTCGCAAGTTGCGAGTATTTTTAACAATCGGTTTCTAAATGTAGCAGCAAAAATAGTATGAAGTGGTTGAGTCTAAGAAGCAAGAAAACGTATTAAAACCGTCATTCCACAAAAATGTAATCAAGTAAAAGTAGCACCAACTTCTTTCACTGACATTAATAGTGTTATAAAAATCCTAAGAAACAAAACCTCATATACTGTGCTGATGGAATTTCAGACATAGTTCTGAAACGTTGTTGTAACTTAATAAGTAGCGTCGTTAGTGATATAAGTAATTCATCACTGGCACATGTAACTTTTCCAGACAGATTAAAATATGTAACTGTTAAACCACTTCACATGAAATGTGATAAGAATTACTTACATAATTATTTTCCAATTTCCTCCTGGACGTCTCTTCGCTAAAACATTCAGAAAATTAATGTACTGTAAAGCACTCTCACATGCCTTATATTTATGAACAACTGTCATCTTAACGTTCAACAATCAGAATTAATACTATTTACAGACGATACGAATGTAATAATAAACACCATTAGAGATAAACCCACAGAGCAGATTTTAATGATTTCTTTCAAAGAATTTTGAAGTGGTTCTGTGAGCAAGGACTGTCACTCTCTTTTGAGAAGACACTGTATTTAGTTCCCTACAAGATACAGAGTCATACAATATAGAGTTTGATGTTGCACATGGAAAGAAGTCAGTAAATAGGGTTGAATACTCTAATTAGTGGATGTACAGTTCAGCATACTTTTGGTCTTCACATAATTCCTATACCTGAAAACAACCGAATCAACCTCTTATGGAATTTTCCACTTACCCACTCAATAACGTCTTATGGAGTAGTTTTCTGGGAGTAACTCATCCCTTAGAAAGAAGTTACTGATAGCACAAAAGAAAACAGTAAGAATAATATACGCTGTTAACCCACAGTCTTCAAGGAGTTTGGTATTTTAACTGCACCATCACAGTACATATATTCGCTAATGGAATTCATCATAAAAAATCCATCACAATTTGAGAATAATAGTGATGTCAACACTCGCAACACCAGAGCAAAAATTACCTTTATTACCCATCATTAATGCTGTCAGAAAGAAGTACAGAACACAGCAACAAAAATTTTTGTTCATTTGCCCAATAACACAAAATATCTGAAAGTGGCAAAGCAAGTTTGAAATTAAACCTAAAATAATTTTTCGTGGACAATAACTTATATTTCGTATACTAATTTATATTTAAAAACTGGTAGCCTGTTTAAAAATAATAAAAAACTGTGGTTTTTAAGTGAAGTTGCATTAGTAGGAACAAAAAGTACTGTATCCAATTATTTTAACACTAATCATGTATACATATCCCTTAAACTGACTCGTCCCACATCATTTCGACGAAAGAATCTTTCAAATGGTCTATGGAACATGTAACTAACGCAGTCAATAAATTTATCATATTGACAACACTAACTTTCAGATGTTATATTTTGTTATAGATGTTGTTCCGTTCACAGCAGGGGTTATTAACTTCGTCGGACACAATAAGTCTAAGGAATAATACTCGTCAAAATCCTCTTCATTGATCGTCTGTTACGACCATTCAGACCACACTTTCGTCAGCGTTGTGATTTAGCGGATGATGTAGTATAAATCTTTGATGCGATGGCTCTTAAAACATCAAACACTTCGTCTGCTTTGGATACGCAAGCACCCATCGGACAAGTACCAGCCATTTGCACATGTTCGTCTTCACTTAGCTCCGACATAATACACTCATAACTACATAGAACATTGACTATCAATTGCAACGTATTGAGGACATAGCACAATTGCCGTTCGTCGTCAAATATAATAGCACAACCTGCAGGCTTGGATAGCATCTTCGTTCATGTTCAAGCAGGTGTTTCTCACTGTAATCCCAAACTTTTCTCCACCCCTGTAATTTGCAGTCGATAGTCGATAACTTAACCTTCTTGAACTTTTGTCTGCCCCTGTTATTTTCAATCGATAGTTGATAACGTAACCTTCTCAAAACAGCCTTTAAAATAAGGCATAACAAAAATTGCCGGACCACATTTAATATGACCTCATCGACGTAGATATTCTTAAGCTTCTTAACGATAACTTTGATACTTCTCTTACAAAAAGTTTCGAAATGTGTATGCTAATAATTATTAAACGTAACTGAGAGCTTAGTGAATATATTGGGAAATGACACAATTATTCACATAATTTTACTGTTGTAATATGGAAGTAGATAAAGCGTGTGTTTCTGGGTGCTAACATACACCAAATGAGGTTCAACTGAACGCCGCTTGAACATGGAAATGGTTGTTATGAGCATCTGGTACGCTATCCAGAGATGTCTCTCGCGAAAATCTCTTGTTCAAGTATTGACATTTACATATGGAAGAAGCTATGAAACATCCTAGCAGGTAAATATGGTGTGCAACGTCTCTAGAGTTTCCTAATAAAAGAATTCTCAGTATTAGAGGACCCCGAAGCAAACTGTAGCTGCATAAAAATCATTATCTTGTTGCAGTCTAAATTTCCATCCCGCGAAAAACTTTGAAGAAAGGATTTCTTTGCGGCAGCTGCAAACTTTTTGTGGGTTACACCAGTAGCCCTCTAAAAATGACCTGCCAATCACGAGCACTCCAATTTAGATAATACTGAAATTCTATTACCCTTCTTTCCACAAGGAAAGCTTGTCAAAATTTCTAGCGACGTGCATTCTTTTTCACTCAGAAACCGTCGAGAAAATATAAATTGCAGGCAGCACTTCAGTATCAGAGTTTGTGGCTGGCCATTTGGACACTGCAGCCGCGCTTACGTTGTAGTACACAAATATTTCGTTCGTGGATGTGTTATAAATTTAGCCTTATTCTTACATGTATCTATAAATCGTTACTATTACAAAATTTCAAGGGTTAATAGACACATCTTTTAAGTAGTGTATTTGTAAGACTTTGGTATTATATGTTCCAACTCCACCTTTAAAACTCCATGTACTTGTAATGTCTTCGTTATGTAAATAACACAGATAAGGGCATTTTTTTCTAATTCCAAAGCAGGGAAATATTGAATATGTTAAAAATTATTTATTGTGCCCAGAGATGGTTTGTGTCAGATTTCATGTATTCTTATATTCATTTTTTGCTACGTAACACAGTTAATGAAACCAATTCCCAAACATAAATCGTTTGATGGGGGTGGGGGTAGGACCATAAAACGGACCGACCTGGAGCGAAATAAGGCACCACAGAACATTTTAACTTCCACTGTCTACACTTTTTCAAGTAAATTCATGAAACTTTGTCAGCATAACCAGGAATGATTCAGGGTCCACACTCATAGCCGTGGAAGTTCAAAAAAATGAGTGTGATATCTTATGGGACTTAACTGCTAAGGTCATCAGTCCCTAAGCTTACACACTACTGAACCTAAATTATCCTAAGGACAAACACACACACCCATGCTCGAGGGAGGACTCGAACCTCCACCGGGACTAGCCTCACAGTCCATGACTGCAGCGCCTGAGACTGCTCAGCTAATCCCGCGCGGCGTGGAATTCCAAAACATGACAAAATAATTTTTATATGTGAAATTTCATCATTTTTCACTTACTATTGGCTGCATTTGTTGCTGTAGGTACCCTTTTTCATTAGGAGTAGAGATTCTTCGATTAATTTTTGACAGCATATTATTCATACTTACAAGTGTATGAAACTCTAGAATTTTCCAAATTTATTAAAAACTATGGTGAAACTTGTGATAATTAACTATAAAATTTGAGGTTTTGCTAAACCTGAAGTTAAAAACGTAACGACTTATTCATTTTTTTCGTAAATTAAATAAATTCTATAGTTTCATACACCTGTAAGTATGGTTTGTATGCTGTGCAAAATTCATCGAAGAACCTCTCATACGTACGAGGAAAAGCGAACCTATAGCAACAAATGCAGCCAATAGTAAGTGAAAAAATGATGAAATTTCACAAGTAAAAAAAATATTTTGTTATATTTTTGAACTTACATTGCTATGAGTGTGAATTCTGAATCCTCCCTGGTCATGCTGACCAAGTTTTATGAATTTGTTTGTAAAAGACAGTGGAAATTAAAATGACCTGTGGTGCCTCTCCTGTTCCAAGTCGGCCCGTTTGACGTCCTACACCCCTTAAAATACGGTATTAAATTTTCGGGGATATTCGTCAGAAAAAGATTCAGTCATTAAGTTCAATTCTCATAATCACATTTCGTAGTCAAAGACAAGTTTTGCAAGAAATATATATTTCTTGTATTGTAATTTGCGAGTTCTTAACAATGATTTCTTGTCAGTGTTTTCGAATACAATCTACTCCAACCGGTCTTAGGTCCATTTCATAGCATTTTAGAGAACCAACAGAGTTTCATCCGTATGATGCTAAAATACAGCTCCAGTGTACTCTGTACTCCCTTGTGCTGTTACATAAATTTGTCCAACTCTACCTACAAGTAGTTAGTATTGTACGTATAATTGCGTATCATCTGTACGGCAGATTTTGGGCTCGCACTTTTCTGACCGGTGTGTTAACGGGCCTTCCCATTGCCTGAGTTTATGATCCTCTCGTTTAGACGAGCCTAGCACACTTGTACCAGTAGGATCTAAAATACTGTTACACTATACTAAGATGGTTTCCCTGTGCCTTACTGTGATCGTTTACGAATTTCGGTTATGATGCACTCACATTACTACCACTTCAGATTTATATCACAATTTAGCACGTTTGTCCCTCCCTAATTTATTATTCATTCTGATAAGAGATAGTTCATCATAGGTTCACCGAGTACTTCTGATTAGAGATGCCATTCCTGATGGGAAACCAATGTCTTAACGAAAATTTAGGATATCTCGTGTAGTGTTAATTGTCTGCGAATCATCCGATTTTCATTAATGCTTTCTGTGTAGTGTATATTAAGCTTAAGTGGGAAGCTGTCTTGGTATTAACGTAACCCAAAGAAAAAACTGCCCAAAATAAGAACCTTTGCCAGTCAGTGGACGAGATGCAAAATATTTCCGGATCGGTTAACACTGGCGGCAGCTGTTACATCACATTGCTGAGAATGTGTGGTTAAGAAATCTACTGAAATTAGGGTGAACAATAATTTAGCAGTGGAGAAAAAGGATTTTTTCAATCAGAACGTCTCTTTCTCTCATGCAATAAACGGTTTTATTCGCCTTTCATGACAGCGACAAATCGTAATTTTTATCCTACACAACGTTTTGGATCTATATGTGTGCATGAAAAGTTCAAGGGGGTGTATACGTTTTCTTTTATCGGCTTGTAGACAGGTTTGTCTGTCGGGTAGCATTAGTTCAGCGACGTACAGCACAGCGTTTCACTTGATTGTGGCCATGCGGGAAATTAAATTATCACGTGCAACTGAAAGCAGAGTGATGTGGCAAACCCGACAAAGGTACAGCGGCAAGCTATATTAGTTAATACCCATTAAACAAATTGAGCACACGAACATTACGTTATGATACACTTCATGCTTTGAAAAGCAAGTGGCCGAATACTACAGGTTTTCGTGTCGGTTTCGCGTAGACTGTGAGTGGTTTCCATGGTTCTTCAAAGCGAAAATGGAAACAGCTACATAGTGTCGTTTTAATTTTTAAAAAAAATCTAAAAATAGTCGAAGCTAAATGGGATGGTTCAGTTTATCAGTTAACTGGGATTTCATGAATACTCAACCCTGATTGAAAGTACACAGCCGGCCGCTGTGGCCGAGCGGTTCTAAGCTTTTCAGTCCGGAACCACGCGGCTGTTAGGGTCGCAGGTTCGAATCCTGCCCCGTGCATGGATGTGTGTGATGTCCATAGGTTTGTTAGGTTTAAGTAGTTGTAAGTCTAGGGGACTGATGACCTCAGATGTTAAGTCCTATAGTGCGTAGAGCCATTTGATCCATTTGAAAGTACACACAAGTGTCATACGTCGAAAATTAAACGGAAAGCGAAACTGTTACACCATGAGGCAACAGTCTGATACTCTACGAAGTCGAAATTTGCGAAGATGTGCGCCATATAATGGGCTATTCACATGAATCCTGATCTCCACGGGCACGAATACATCATTGCAATCGTTGTGGTATGGAACAAAAAATGATCTCCGAATGTCACCTTGAAGTTTGCCCTGCATCGACTGGGACGCATGTCATGTCAGTTCATGGAAGCTGCAACATGGAATTTGGTATAAAAATATACCTCATCCCATTGCTTTCCTTCATGCTTCATGGGTGACAAATTACGGTTCGGGCAGCCCAGTGGAGGATCCGTATCTTACTCAATGCGTGTCTTGTGCTAATTGCAGTGTCAGTACATTGCATTACCTTCCTGGAATGTGTCATTTGTTACCCTGTGTATGAGAACAGGATTTTCCATTCTTGCCACATGCTGGAGAGCATTCAACGTTCCTTCCAGAACTACATAATCAGTCCTGTTGTCATACCCAAGTGCTCCCCATGCTATGATTTCATGTACTCAGTCCCCGCTCAGGGACTGGGCGTTGTGTTCTCCTTATCATCATCATTTGATCCCCATCGACACTCAAGTCGCCGACGTGGCGTCAGCTCGAAAGACTTCCACCAGGCGAACGGTCTACCCGCCGGAAGGCCCTAGCCACACGGCATTTAGCCCTGTGGTGCATAGAGTCCACCACAGTGGACAGCTGTTAATGGTCACTTCTTTGGCATTTTCAATCAGTCCCGAGGCTGCAAATGCACACAGTTCATTGCAGTCGGCACTCCCTACTGGTGGTGTCTCCTGCATGCATTTGCAGCCTCATGACTGATTGAAAACGCCAGAAAATTGCCATTATAAGTTGTCCACTGCAGTGAAATTCATGACCCACAGGTTTAAGTACTGAGGAGGTGCATCTTCCGAGAATCGTTGCTGCCTGTAATCTTTTACCAGATCGTCTGTAGGCACGTTGGCGTTGAAATGGCCGCCACTAAGAGAAGCGAGACTCATCCCTGAACGCCAACGCCAGAGCATGGAACTCAACGCCCAGTTGATTCTGGCTCTATACCACGTTAGTTTCTGTTGTTTGTGTTATGGTTTAAGTAATAAACATCGAACGACAAAAGATACCTCAATCTAGCTTCCAGTAATCTGTTCCCGACATTTGGTGGTAATTGTGTCCGTAACCCCTGCAGAGATTGCAGAAACTGTCACACTCCTATTCATCAGAGGCAGTTAAACAATCCTATGATCTTCTCGCGGTGTAGTTTCTGTGGAAGGACTCGTGCCTATCCTCCTCGACATAGGATCGTCTCGTCACCATTCGATATTCATTCATTGCACTAAAGTCAACAGTCTGAGGAATCTGTCCGAACGGAGCTCCCACGACCTAGTCGCAATTATTCGATCTTTCTCAATGTCCAAAAGGTGAAACTAGTTTGTCTGGGCAAGTCCTCTGGGCGTATTGTGCAGTGATCTGTACCTGAAAAGTTCCAGTACTGTTAGACACCCACTATAGCTATCATTTACTCTCACCATTTTTCGCCTGTAAGAATAGCTTTTTTTCTACTGAAACTATAGAAGATAATCTCGCAGAGAGATAAAACATTAAGCAACATACCTCAGAGGCACGGACATACTGCAGTACCAGTTCTGTAGAGTAGGATGTTCGTGTTCATGGCGCAACACTTACCATTCCGTCACTGTTTGTGATGATGATGATGATGATGTTTGCTTTTGTTGGGCGCTCAACTGATCGGTCATCAGCGCCCATACAAAATCCAAATTTTTCACACGGTCTAATTTCTTTACTCAGTCCAATTTAGCCACCGTCATGAATGATGATGATGATGAAATGATGAGGACAACACAAACGCCCAGTCCCCGGACAGAGAAAATCCCCAGCTAGGCCGGGAATCGAATCCGGAACCCCGTGATCCAGAAGCAGCAACGCTACCCACAAGACCACTAGATGCGGACTTCCTTCACTGTAACAGCGATTTGGCCTGTCTTAGAATCAGTTCTGATGATGCGCCGCAGTAGTTTCGTAGACGCCGTGTCTGAATTTTTCGTTTCATTTTACTCGCTACCGAATGAAAACCGCAAAGTTACGATTCGAATTAGTGGGCAGCAGAAAACTGTATTAAGTTCCCACGCACGAAGTACATTCAGGCAAGAAATTTGTGAAAAAGATGAAAATTCGTGGCAGATTAAAACTGTGTGCCGGACCGAGACTCGAATTCGGGACCTTCGCCTTTCACGGGAAAGTGCTGGTAGAGCACTTGCCCGAAAAAGGGAAAGGTCCCGAGTTCGAGTCTCGGTTCGGCAGACAGTTTTATTCCGCCAGGAAGTTTCATATCAGCGCACACTCAATTGCAGAGCGAATATCTCATTCTGTGCGAATGATATTTATCGATGACGTTCTACTGCGAGGTAAAACGTCATGTAGGTACAGCTTCTGTCTGTGTCTTGTAGGAGCAGATTATTATTGTGAAAGATGTCACTGAAATATATAACGCAATCGTGTACTGATGCCAGCAAGTCTTTGAATTGATAATATCTAAACTTGCAGTCATTATCTTCAGCTTCAGTTGGTTTCCGATGTCTTTTCTGGCGCAGTGGTGAGAAATCACTGTATTACGGTTTCTTTTCCAGCTTACTTTCTTCGAAAAGGAAGTCACTGGTTAAAAAATGTACATCACACAATATATTCGTGCCATTATCGAACCACTGATGAGTTTTTAGGTTATCTATCTGCTTTGTTAGAGACGTACGCTTTGCAGTTTCGATTTCGAGGCGAGAGCTGCACTGCCGGCTGGGAGGCAGTAAATTCTTCGGGGCTGACACTTGTGCTGTTTGATGTGTCCATATCGACTGTGACACATCCAATATGAGAGCGAACGAGGAAGCAAAGACGGCAGGGCGAGGCGAGAAAGAGTGACCGCTTCCTCCTGCGCTCTACCAAATGCTCGCTTCAGGGCTAACTTTTTTACAGTAGAATCGTGCTGAAGGTAATAGTGTTGCTCCAACTTCACTCATCGGGTTCATTTGCAGTTTCACTCAGCAGCAGTGTCCGATTTAAAGTTCAACACTAAACCGCATTACCTGCAAAACCTCTTTACGGCTTTAGGCTAATTTAGAGTACTATTTCCACTTAGTAATGGACGTAGATAATGGGAAAGCGATTAAGAAGTACTCCTTTGTTAATCTACCCAATGACTGACCTGATTGCATTATCAATGAACGAAGTTCCTTACTGCCTAAAACACTAGCTTTGCATTCTGTAGTCTCAGAATTCGAACTGATTCTAACCACACACATTTAGGGTAGTGTATACCTGCTTACCCTAAATACCTTAATGTAATTGATGGAATGGTGCTATCGACAAGGGTACGGCTGAATCCCTTCTTCGACCTCCCTCAGTCCGAGCAAGTGCTCCGTCACCAGTAATCTCGTTTTCCAGGAGACACACAACCCTAATGTTTCTTCCTTCCTTTATCGTCTTATTCTGTGGTATGGGCAACAAGTTTTACTCTTATATCAACTGAGTATGTTTTCCTAAATGGACTCGTGTTCACTGTAACGGAACAGCTATGCTAGAGACATAAACAATACTTTTTTTCGATACAAATATAGATCGATTAATCTTGAAATCATATGTGAAAGTTGGAAATAGAGCTATCTTTGAAAATATGTAAAATGTGTTACTTTCTATATGTGTATTGTTTTAAAAAGATGGAAAAGTGTATTATTTATTTGTCAAATAGTGAGCGACTACCCCACTCCGAGAGTTTAATTGATGCTTTAAATAAGAGAAATAATAATACCGCCAAACTCCGGCAATCAGACTGGATATAAAGTTATTGTAGTGCTAAGAGTGCGGCGAATCTTCGTCAAAGCGGTATGCTGCTGTTCCTGCCGTACGAGCTATTAAGTCGTCTCTGCAATCATCAAGCAGCGTATCCAAGAATTTCCAGGCTTATGACTATGTGAAATTTCGTGAGCGATGGCTGTTACTGGAACAATGGCTCTGGGAAACGTCATGTTCACTGACGTGTATTAATTTATAAAAGACGTGAGGAAGCTGTGAGAGATCATCGTCCACGACCGCTTCTTCCAGCCCAAACAATGACAAAGCAAGATGTTCGTTTCGTTCAGTAAAGTACTTTTGTCTGCATAGTGTCAATCGCGTTAGCTCAAAGTGAAACAACAATGAATTTGAAAATTATCGTTTATAAGTAACGGTGTTTACATTTTTATTTTATCAGTCCAATAATATACCATTCTCAGTCCTTTGTTATTTATTAATGACAATTAATTCTATAACAATAAAAATCTTTAGAATCGTATTAATATTTTCAGATTGTGGTATTTCAGAGTACATTGCTAATAATGCAGTTTGTTTAAACAGCAATTTTAAGTATCTAACAACTGGTCCTCTTTGTTTTTCCATTTTCTGACGTAAATTTTGCTACTCGAAATTCACAATCCAGTCACTAAATGTCAGTATTCATTACGCAAGGCGATTCAAAGTTGGCTTGTAGAACATTATATTAGAGGTAATTTGACTAGCTTTTATCTTAGAATTTTAAGTACAAAGTACAGTTAACAACTTTTTATTGAATTATAAGTAAATTTCAAAGTCAATTAAAATTAACTTAGCTGCTTCAGAGTACAGTGGCCTTGAGAACCTAGACGTAATATTTCTTTTTGAAAGTATGAGATAAAACACAATGTCCTCCTCCCTTGCACCTAAACTCTGGCTGTTCAACGGGTGGATGTATTCACAGTATCAAAACGATACTGAAGTTTTGTAGTGCTATGATGAAGGCTGTGTTCTTGTAATAGGGAGTGAATTTTACGATCAATCCCCTGCTTCCATCAGTTACTTCGGAATTGATAGTAGATGCCACAGTTGTTTAACAGCAGTCCATTTAGTACACACACGATTCAATTTACAAAAACATTAAAACATAACATACCTGAATATTCAGATACATACAATGCAAATACTCCAGTGAGTTATAGGGCGAATCTTTTGTGTTCACTGGTAACTTCTGCGAAGGCTAAAAATTACGATTTGTGGTATAGCCAAAGTCACACGCCACTGACAAGCAAACGACATCCACAGTATCCTATTCCACCTGCAGCGGCTAATCAAGCTGAACTACAGCTTGCATAATTCAGTATAAAGGTTTTCACCATACTTGGTGAATTTAAACGATGAAATGAAATGATCGTATGGCATTTATTGGCCGGGATATCCCCTTCAGGGTTCGCCCGCCGTATTGCAAGTTTTTGTAGTTGACGCCACTTGGGCGACTTGCGTGTCAGTGATGATGAAGGACACACAACACCCAGTCCCCTGCCGGGAATCGAACCCGGGCCCCCTTCCGTGGTAGGCGGTAACGCTACCGCTGCGCTACGGAGGCGGACATTTAAACGATATTAACATACGTAATAAATAATTATATGACCAGTTTTTGATGAAATATCAGTTTTATAATAGTTGTCATGGAATGAACTTGAAGCGATTGTACGGAGTTCCTCATCAGTTAGAATCAGAAATTGAATTTACACAAAATCGTGAAGGTTCGGTCACACGTGGCGACCGTGGCAGGATTTTCCAGTAAGAGACTGCGTAGTCTGTGTTCTTCAATCTTCAGTCACAAGAGATTTGACGTGATACAATTTTCTTAAAATTCTATGGCATAAACAGGGCTATTTTGACAAGTTTGGTAACACGCGAACTTCCAAACAGGGGCAGAAAATAATCGCAAAAAGCAGTGAAAAATATTATTGGACTAAATTACGTAATAGCAAGTCGGTAAAGTGATTGTCCAAACCGGAATTCAAATCGCTCAAAGAACTGGTAAAAGAATTCAAGATGAAGCTGACAGTGACACAGCAGATGGGAAAAAAGTACATGCGAACATGGAACGTTCGCCTGATTACTAGTAGATGACACTTGTAGCGAAGTGTATAGGTACGTGTGGGGTAGGTGACTTAGGACCTGAAGACAATAAAGTCAGAACCAGTCACTCCATGTCCGTTGGATGTGAAAACTGTACATGAATCTCACGAACCAGAAAATGAAGTACTGGATCAAAGTATAGTAGAAGCAAAATAACCTTTTGAAACCGAAATAATGCAGACTAGGAATATGAAAATATTGAACGGCAATACGGACATTTTACATATTCATTTCACAACTCATGTGGAAGAGACCAACAGGAAAATGGAAGCTAATCATAAAGAATTGGAAACTGATATTAATGAAATGGAGCTTGATTCTACTAGACAGTTAAAAGATAATAATAAGTTAATGGAAGAAAACAATAAGAAATTAGAAAACGTACTGGAACCGAACGTAGTTATTCTGACTGAACATAGTGATAGAATAACACAGCTTAAACCTATGACAACTATGAATAAGGAAAGATACTTTCAAATGCAGGTTACTGATATCAGTGTCAGATTTGACTCCGAAATACAGCGAATCGAAGAAAGATTGAAAAATGCGGGCATTATTTCCGGTAATTGAAACCGAAATTTCTGCGAAAACTAAAGCAAAGATTTCAGCGTAAAGAAACACAGATTCCACTATTCAAATGGGCAGTAAGTTCTTGCGTATTGCAACCACAGAAATTCGCTATGAAGTGGTTCCGTTGCAACAGGAGTTACATAACTGAAATACCATCGTTCCATTGGTTGTACAGAAATCTGAGCTATTGAGTAAATAAGGGAAAAACGATCTGTTGAAGAAGCAAGGGCGTTGGTACCCTTCTGGTCTTATAGAAAACTGTGAACGAGTACTACCGATCGGGATGATCAGTTAGTAGAAAATCAATGTAGTGTGTGATGCCCTAGTATTTAATGCTAAACGGTGGGGTTAGAATCTAGACACAAAATGTTGCAGAATTTAATAACAAGTATTTGAAAGAATTCTGGTCTATCCAAAAACAAAACATTTTGTGGCACGAATTTTTCGTCACACGAATGCCCGATAATAACGTAAGGAATGCCATCAAAGACTTTTGTGAGTCATGTTTTCGAAAATACGAATACCTGAAATACAGAAAGTCCGAATGTGAGTCAGTATGTGAACTCTGGAAAAAACTTCGAGATGACACAAAACGTTACGTCGGAAGTAACTATAAAACGTTAGACGAATTTATGTGGAAGGGAAAGAATGAAGGTCGTTGGCACGAAACTCGTGGGCAACCAAGTTTCGGGCAAGTAAATGTGTCTGATAGGGGTGGTAGGAATGCACCAGAAATTAATATGTTAAAAAGGCACGTTAGAGGCAACTTGGATACCTGTGGGCGAGGTAACGTGCACAGTAATAAAAGGCACAATGGTGAGAAAAATTGGTTTCCTCATAAGTCGAGGGCATAGAGGGTGCTGGTAAAAGTAGGTGGCTACAGACGACGCAAAACATATGTATTTTCTAGATGAGATTAGCGGCAAGAGAACACAGCTTTGACGGAATAGAAACTGGTTTCGACAGAGGAAGTATAATCGGAATACAGTACGTACACAAACGCTGGACGTAAGCACAGATTTGGTGACACAAGAGCCAGTTCAAAGAAAGATCTCCCAATCAGAATTTAAGGTAGATGGGGATAAATAGACTGAAGTAAGAGATCGGTGTGAGGGTAGGTCAGAAGTATCGATAGAAAGGCAGGTTGTCGTTTAGTACGGTAACTGGCGACAAATAGACGAGGTGGAAGAGGAGGATGTATTTGTAAAGAAACTCGGTCAGACGTACGACTTGTTTCAAGAATGGAGAGATGAGGACTTCAGTGACCTAAAGGAGCTTATACCGAAGTTAAAGGTAAGTAAGGAGGAAAAGGGGCGTAGCACAAAGATGTTTGCCAAAGATGATATAGACAGAATAATCCCAACAGGGATTATTGTTGCAAACAATTATCATGGGCCCTAACAAAGTGAGCAGAACTTTACTTATAAAGATGTTTCATCAAAAAAACAACAGAAGTGTAGCTGCTCTTCGCGAATATCGATACATTAAAGAAATACGGAGGGATGGTCTATCTGCACCGGAGTTAAAGAACATTATTCGTAAATTCGCATTAACTCGCCATTTAAGAACTGCTCCAGAGAGAAGTCGGTGGCAAATTGGGTCACAAACTGTTGAAGAAGTAACTTTTACCATGACTGAGAATTCTGGAGGAAACGTATGATCTTCAGGTAGTGCACGAGCTGTGTCACGACAGCTGAACATTCAATGGTCCACCGTTAGAAAAGTGCTGCAGACAAGTGTGAAATGGTATCTCCAGTGCAGTTCGATGCTGTCGTGGACGCAGGTGGTCGTCACATTGAACAACGTTTCTTCTGTGGACCTGCTGTTTTGGTTGTTATTTTGTTATGGTATTTGTCAATTATTACATGCTCGTAGCAAAAGTTATTTTGCACGCCCTAACACGTAAAAGGTTTATTCACCTGTCTATACATTACGTAATAAATCTTGCAATATTATACGTATCTACAATAGTACATAATTTTCACAGAACTAAAATTTTTTTAATGTACTGCCGTCAACAAAGTTTAAATAACACGTAAGATTTCCGCGTATCTTCTTGTCCTCATATATTTTTAACCATTTTATAAAGTAATTTTTTATGCCGTAATTCACTAAATGCTACTTATTTCTTTGCATTCAGTGACCTATATTTAATGTAAAATACGTTTTCAGCGTAATATAAAAACAACATACGCTTCCTTTCCAGAAGTTCCATAACTACATCTACATACATACACTCCTGGAAATGGAAAAAAGAGCACATTGACACCGGTGTGTCAGACCCACCATACTTGCTCCGGACACTGCGAGAGGGCTGTACAAGCAATGATCACACGCACGGCACAGCGGACACACCAGGAACCGCGGTGTTGGCCGTCGAATGGCGCTAGCTGCGCAGCATTTGTGCACCGCCGCCGTCAGTGTCAGCCAGTTTGCCGTGGCATACGGAGCTCCATCGCAGTCTTTAACACTGGTAGCATGCCGCGACAGCGTGGCCGTGAACCGTATGTGCAGTTGACGGACTTTGAGCGAGGGCGTATAGTGGGCATGCGGGAGGCCGGGTGGACGTACCGCCGAATAGCTCAACACGTGGGGCGTGAGGTCTCCACAGTACATCGATGTTGTCGCCAGTGGTCGGCGGAAGGTGCACGTGCCCGTCGACCTGGGACCGGACCGCAGCGACGCACGGATGCACGCCAAGACCGTAGGATCCTACGCAGTGCCGTAGGGGACCGCACCGCCACTTCC
Source organism: Schistocerca cancellata (assembly GCF_023864275.1). Lineage (NCBI taxonomy): Eukaryota > Metazoa > Arthropoda > Insecta > Orthoptera > Acrididae > Schistocerca > Schistocerca cancellata. The sequence goes on from NC_064629.1 coordinate 767,505,941, forward strand.
CAGCAAATTAGGGACACTGTTGCTCCTGGGGTATCGGCGAGGACCATTCGCAACCGTCTCCATGAAGCTGGGCTATGGTCCCGCACACCGTTAGGCCGTCTTCCGCTCACGCCCCAACATCGTGCAGCCCGCCTCCAGTGTTGTCGCGACAGGCGTGAATGGAGGGACGAATGGAGACGTGTCGTCTTCAGCGATGAGAGTCGCTTCTGCCTTGGTGCCAATGATGGTCGTATGCGTGTTTGGCGCCGTGCAGGTGATCGCCACAATCAGGACTGCATACGACCGAGGCACACAGGGCCAACACCCGGCATCATGGTGTGGGGAGCGATCTCCTACACTGGCCGTACACCACTGGTGATCGTCGAGGGGACACTGAATAGTGCACGGTACATCCAAACCGTCATCGAACCCATCGTTCTACCATTCCTAGACCGGCAAGGGAACTTGCTGTTCCAACAGGACAATGCACGTCCGCATGTATCCCGTGCCACCCAACGTGCTCTAGAAGGTGTAAGTCAACTACCCTGGCCAGCAAGATCTCCGGATCTGTCCCCCATTGAGCATGTTTGGGACTGGATGAAGCGTCGTCTCACGCGGTCTGCACGTCCAGCACGAACGCTGGTCCAACTGAGGCGCCAGGTGGAAATGGCATGGCAAGCCGTTCCACAGGACTACATCCAGCATCTCTACGATCGTCTCCATGGGAGAATAGCAGCCTGCATTGCTGCGAAAGGTGGATATACACTGTACTAGTGCCGACATTGTGCATGCTCTGTTGCCTGTGTCTATGTGTCTGTGGTTCTGTCAGTGTGATCATGTGATGTATCTGACCCCAGGAATGTGTCAATAAAGTTTCCCCTTCCTGGGACAATGAATTCACGGTGTTCTTATTTCAATTTCCAGGAGTGTACAATATATGATGAAAAGTATCTGGAAAACACCATGTAACGTGGAATTGACCATTAGATGTCATAACAGGTGGACCCAATATCGCTGGCCGTTGTGGCCGAGCGGTTCTAGGCGCTTCAGTCTGGAACCGCACGACCGCTACGGTCGCAGGTTCGAATCCTGCCTCGAGCATGGATGTGTGTGATGTCCTTAGGTTAGTTAGGTTTCAGTAGTTCTAAGTTCTAGGGGACTGATGATCTCAGAAGTTACGTCCTATAGTGCTCAGAGCCATTTGAACTATTTGAACCCACTATCTAAAAACCGAAGTTGGGAGTATTTTGTTCTCAGTACAGAAGTATATTTTGTTCTCAGTACAGAAGTACTAACAGCGGAGGGGTTCAGTCACGAGAGTTCTGTGACTTCGAACGTGGACTAGTCATTGGATGTCAGCTGAGTAACAAATCCATCAGGGATATTTCAGTCATTATAAGGCGGCCCACGTCGACTGTTGCTGATGTGATTGTGAAGCGGAAACTCGGAGGAACCAGCACAGCTAAGCCAAAGCCGGCGCACCCCATGTACTGGCGGACGGGAAACTGCGAGCAGGGCGGAGGCTGGTTGTAAAAATCGCATAAAATTAGCGGAGGGATCACTCTGGAGTTCTAGATTGCTACCAGCAGTGCAGCTAACACAAATATTGTGCGTAGGAAGTTGAAAGAAAGGGTTACAATGGTCGAGTAGCTCCTTATAAGTCACACATTTCTGCAGTCAAAGCTAAGCGAAGCTTGAGGGGGAGCCGGCCGGTGTGGCCGAGCGGTTCTAGGCGCTTCAATCTGGAACCGCGCGACCGCTACGGTCGCAGGTTCGAACCCTGCCTCGAGCATGGATGTGTGTGATGTCCTTAGGTTAGTTAGGTTTAAGTAATTCTAAGTCTAGCGGTCTGATGACCTCAGATGTGAAGTCCCATAGTTCTCAGAGCCATTTGAGCTTGAGGTGGTGTAAAGAGGGATGCCACTAGACAGTGGAAGCCAGTGTTATGCAGTGGTTAATCACGCGATACCCTATGGCAATTCAATGTAATGGATCAGGTTTGGCGAATGTCATTATGTGCAGTGCCAACGGTGCAGTACGGAGGAGGTCGCTCCTGCGGTCCTGTTACCATATGGGGGTGTTTTTGAGATCATGGCGTAGTCCCCTTATTTCGCTTAAGATGTGCTGCCCTGGCCAGCACATTCTCCAGATCTCTCACCGTCGCAATACACCAGTCACTACTGTTGATGAACTGTGGTATCGTGTTGAAGCTGCATGGGCAGCTGTACCTGTACACGCCATCCAAGCTCTGTTTGACTCATTGGCCAGGCGTATCAACGACGTTATTACGGCCACAGGTGGTTGTTCTGGGTACCGATTTCTCAGGATGTATGCACCCAAATTGCGTGAAAATGTAATCACATGTCAGTTCTAGTATAATATATTTGTCCAATGAATACCCGTTTATCATCTGCATTTCTTCTTGGTGTAGCAATTTTAATGGCAGTAGTGCAGAAATAACCAAAATGCAAAAACACGATCAGAAAGCTGTTAAATGGTCAGCTGATCGAAATGAATCAAATATATTTTGATACCATCAGCTCACTGTTTTAGTAAGTTGTTAAGCTTGGATGCTTTCAGTCATTTCGTGCCGTATCACATTTTTGTAATTTTTTGCAGCTAAAAAGGTTTAGCGGATTTTTTTATTTACAATTTTTAACGTAATTGGTTTTATCTGTAGTTCTTGCACTTCATGTGTGAGCTATCGTTTCATAAAATATGGTATATGTTGCATTCGATCCTTCACACTGATACAATTTTATATTTTTCTGCTTTGGAATTTTATCAGTCATTGTTCTAACGGAATATATTATTATTCATATATTTGCATTGGAATAGGGTATTATGATTCTGTCTTACTTTCTGAGGTTACTGCTTATAATATGAAGCTATTTTAGCGCGCCAGTGACCTAATTCTGACGTAAGGGGATGAAAGTGTACGAAATGATCTTTAGCCATAGTACTGCCTGGAACACTGAGAAATTAGTTCTCTTGGCTTCTTTGAGTAATTGTTATTCATATGCGCCACAACAGGATACACTTTTATACATTTTGAGATTTTAAAATTTATCTGTTCATGTTTATTGTGACCAATTTGCATAAACATGCAAGGTGACGATCATTTCGAGGAACAGTATTGAGAAAAATTTTGAGAACTGGCGTTTGAATCTAACTGATGAAGTATTCTACTGCCGCCAACGTAAGTTTCGCATAAGGACCAAGAAGGTAAGATAAGAGAAATTAGAGCTCGTGCGGAGGCATATAGACAGTCCTTTCTCACTCGCTCTATTTGTGTGAGGATCAGGAAAAGAAAATGACCGCACGGTGGCTTGCGAAATACACTCCTGGAAATTGAAATAAGAACACCGTGAATTCATTGTCCAGCTGCGATGGAGCTCCGTATGCCACGGCAAACTGGCTGACACTGACGGCGGCGGTGCACAAATGGTGCGCAGCTAGCGCCATTCGACGGCCAACACCGCGGTTCCTGGTGTGTCCGCTGTGCCGTGCGTGTGATCATTGCTTGTACAGCCCTCTCGCAGTGTCCGGAGCAAGTATGGTGGGTCTGACACACCGGTGTCAATGTGTTCTTTTTTCCGTTTCCAGGAGTGTATTACATATAACATTTCATACACTAGTTTACATATGTTGCATTTATAGTACACAGGAGCATTTACAGAATTTTGTATTACACTGATTTACGTTTCTGCAAGAAGTAACACAGATTACACTAACGTATATCCGCGGAAGTGTTTCACATTTTATGCAAAAATTTCTACTTTCTCGCCGGCCGCTGTGGCCGAGCGGTTCTAGGCGCTTCAGTCCGGAACCGCGCAACTGCTACGGTCGCAGGTTCGAATCCCGCCTCGGGCATGGATGTGTATGATGTCCTTAGGATAGTTAGCTTTAAGTAGTTCTAAGTTCTAGGGGACTGATGACCTCAGATGTCTAGCCTCATAGTGCTCAGAGCCATTTGAACCATTTCTTTTTTCTATTTTCGCCATGTTCGGATGATCCTGATTCCATAACTGTTGTTCAATCGGTGAAGATCCCCACCAGTAGTTCTTTTAGAATTTTATCAAGGTCACACGACCGGTTTCGGTCTTTACATTAGGCAGTAATCAAGTATATCTGAAACTGCCAAATGTTAATACATAATAAGATGTGCACGTAAATATTTTTATATTTTTAAATTTCTGACAAGGAACAATGCGTATACATGTCCAGTACAAGTCCACTAGTAATATACAAATTATGTTACGCTGTAGAGAAGCGACACCAAATGAGTAAAAGAGTAGAAGTCGAGTTGCTTTAAAAAAGTTTCGTGCGCAGTGACGTCGTGAGAAAAGTGGGTGCATCAACATGCTGTAGCCTAAAAGGCTTGTTTCAGAATAACAAGCGCATGTTTTTAAAATTAATGCTGAAAGCAGTTTTTCGGAATTAAAAAGAGCTTAAAATAGTTGCAATTATCAACGTGATCAAGTCGAGCGTAAAGGTACGACGGCTAACGAGTAAATTTCAAATCACCGGGAACTTCCAGCTTTGTCTGGACACATCGTAGACTGTTTACTAGCTGTCCACTATTTACCGCTCTTGGCCTTGCGTGTCCGTTACCAGAAACACCCGGCGACGCTACAGTAAACAAGTACAGTCGTAACTAAATAAAACGCATCGCTCCGTGAATGGTTTCCAGTTGTGAGCATACCATCAACTGTTTCAGCGTGTCTTCGTGAAACATCACAATAAAAATTCGCAATAAGCTGACAGAAGCTCCCTCACTCGTAAGTGCAATATTATTGTGGTCGGCTCATTACAGCAGTATGTTAACAGGCAAGTAGCTACAGCTGCAAACTTGCGGAAACTCTTTAAAGGATGTTGTTAATAACTGAGTGGCAAAGATCGAATAAATTTCTACTCCTTAATGTGCATTGCTCGTAAGCGTCTTTGCCTTGGCTTTTTTTAAAGTGAGTGTAAATTTCTATCTCTCACTTTTACGGATGAGCACAAGTTGGATAACAGTATTAATTTCTTAGATCTTTCTATCGCCATGAATAAACACAGACATGTACTTGGCGTTTATCACAAATCCACATCTTCCGAAGTCATTATTCCAGCTACCCTTCTCATCATATGAAGCATTAGAAAGTTGTTTTTGATACTACGTATCTTGCGACTATATTATACGAGGTCTGTTCTAAAAATTCCGGACCATTCGTAACTTCGCGCCAGGGGTGTGTTGGAGCGAAATGCGGTTGGCACCTCTGCACATGCCTGTGTTTAATGTGTATATCCGTTAGTTGTTGTTCAGTGCTGTATTGAGAAGAACGTTGTGGTCGTGCAGTTTGCGAAGTTCGAGATGGCAGAGTTAGAGTAGCAACGCTTCTGAACCTCAAAAAACACTTCTCAGAGACATACCAAATGCTGCAGTCTACGGTGACGAATGCTTAAGCCGTGCTCGGTATTACGAATGGTTCACGCGGTTTAAAAATTGGCGGACGGATGTTAAAAATACCCTCGTTCAGGACGCCCTTCGACGTCTACCGACGACACTCATGTCACGAACGTCAATGAAATTGTTCATGCCAATCGAAGACTGATTGTCCGAGAGATTGCGGAATAATGCAACGTCTCAGTCGTTTCATGTCATGAAATCCTGACACAGGAACTTGGAATGCATGGTGTTGCCGTCAAGTTCGTCCCACTGCTCATGAGTCAAGACCAGAAAGACCTTCGCCACGTAATCTGTGAAGTGTTTCTGGATCGGGCAGATGAGAACAGACTATCCAGACCTGGCCCCTGCGGACTTCTCTTATTTCCAAATTTGAAAACCCCCTTGAAAGGACGAGGAACTGTAACGATAGACGAGATAAAAGACAATTTGCAGACGGCGCTTGTCACGATACAGCAAGAAGCGTTTCAAGACTGCTTCCAGATGTGGAAACGGCACTGGCAGCGTTGAATCAATTGTGGAGGAGAGTATTTCGAAGAAGACGGTGCACTGTAAGTGAAAGGTAAGCGTAGAAAAATGTTGTGGACAAAGTTCCCGAATTTTCTGAACAGACCTCGTATAAGGCGTGCTGCGAATATGGATTTTCTTCTTTTTTATGCCATGTGTTACTTAATTGCATTTTGAAATTTCTTCCGGTTTACCCAGTGTAGCTCTCCTTACACTCAGAGCAGTGAATTTTGTATATGCCACTGTTTTGGTGTACGTTACGTGTAGTGTAAATGTCGTGAATAAAGAGGCGTAAAAGTGAGGATTGAGGATTCTGTGCGTTTATACATAATATTTTAATAAAAATGTTGTTTAGTGGACACGATACGTGGCCACTGAAATTAAACGAAAAAAATTGTTTTTATGTAATATACTGTTTTGTGCCAATTGATTCTTTTTAGATTTCATCAAATCGCAAATTTCATCAACGATTATGTTATGACAGCCGTCATTCCATGCAACATTTCGCAACAAGCTAAGTCCCTTCTCAATTTCCGTAGGTTGTAGTCGCAGTTTAAAGAGTCTATTTATCGCTGAACAAAAAAAGGTCTGGAACTTCCCGCGAAATGAAAAGTTCCCGAGTTCGAGTCTCGGTCCGGTACACAGTTTTAATCTGCCAGGAAGTTTCATATCAGCGCACACTCTGCTGCAGAGTGAAAATTTCATTCATACTGAGCAGGATGGCATAACACAGCTGGAATAACGGCGTCGGAAGAGGTAGGCTTCTGATAATGCCAGACGTTTGTCTATGTTCATTCATGGCGATGAAAGATCTAACAAATTAATACTGCCATCCTGCTAGTGCCCAATCTACCTAACAATAGCCAAGGAATTGACCCTTACAAGCGATGCACAATAAGGAGCACCAATTTCACGGGTATCAGCCGTCCAGTTACTGACAACGCCTTTCAAAAATTCTCCCCAGATCTGTCTGTAACATACTTTTTTAAGCAGTCAGTGATGCCTCCAAGCTATACTAGAGCCCTCAACCGTTACCAGTGGTTTAAATTTTACTTGTTAGAGGTCGTACCTTAACGCTCGACTTGGTCATCTCGTTCATTGCATCTGTTTTACACTTTTATTTATTCCAAATAATTACATTCAGATTTTATTCGAAAAACATCCAAATGTAATTCCGAAACACGTCAGAATACAACTCTTTTAAGCTAAAGCATGTTATCACTTTGCCAGATTGAACGTTTTTATAATTACGAAACGCCCATTCCTCTCATGAAGTCATTGAGCGCACAACTTCTTTTTAAATCTAATTGTGTTTTGGTGTTTTATTATTTACTATTGCCATTTTATTTGAAAAACGCCCAGTGTAATTCTGAAACGTATCTGATAACTCTTTCTAAGGTGAAAGATGTGAACAGTTTAAGGTATTTGACTGTACAGCTTTTATAATTACGACCCACACATTTCTCCCATTTCGTGATTGGGTGCAAAACGTTTTTAGATCCACTTGACTTCTGTTGTTTTTGTCATCTGACGTTGCTCCTCTATAGCACAACGTAATTTATAAATAACTTCTTCATCTGTGCTGTTCATGTACGTCTCTCATCTACTGTTTTATAAAAAAAAAAAGAAAAAATATATGTATGTGCCTACCGTATTATGTATTAAGATTTTGCAGCAAGTTGATAACTCGTGTCACAGAAGGTATTCACGAGCTGAAGAAAATTCGGACGCAAACTGCTGGAGATTCAACCCGTAGAAAATTCTATCTTTCTTATAACTGTCATGCTCAGTGATGAAAGCTGATGGTTCCAGTATCATAGGGAAATCAAGTGCCCATCAAGGGAATGATACCTAGCAGCTACGCCATTTTCCAAGAAGATTCGCCTCAAAAACTGTATGACCAAGCCAGTGGTAGTAGCATTGTCGTCATGAACATGATCTGTCATGTGTGACCTGTGTTTTAGAGGACTAGAGACGGGCATGCACTGTATGACAACAGGTGCCTGTAAGCTATTGCACATTCAGCACACTCATCGTATGTGGTCTCTCATTATAACTCTACCACTAATATTGTAATTTAGTATGCTTTTACCTATATAACATCACAGGCTGCATACGTAACACTTAATCTGCATGGCTACCTGTTTTAAGTAACATCCAACCTCCAGCTCTACGAAGATCAGATGCTCACCTGAATATCTGGAGAAACATTCAGAAGAACCCCCAGCTACCCGTACAGTAGCAGAACATCAGCGTCTGAATTCAAGAAAACCACCTTGGCGAACTGCACAACATCTTGAAGCCTCCGACTTTAACATCAACGAAATATGGAGAAGTCAGTGGGAAGAATCGTCATTGTTCAACGGTCATGTGGTTGAAAAGCCTTCCATACGAGTTCCAGGTTTCACACTCCCCAGACGTCAGTGGAGAACCACCAACCGCATCTGAACAAGACAAGGGAACTGCGGATATCTAAAGCACAAATGGGACTGGACAACATCTCCAGATAGTGACTGTCGAGCTGTTCTGCAAACAATAAATCACATTGTTGGTGAATGCCCGAAACGAGCCTTCGGGGGATCAATAAATGACATCCACCATGCATCGCCTGGAGGACTCAACTGGGTCAACAGATTGGACTTGTAATGTGTACATAATCTAACATAATACTTTGGACATTTGAATCTGTATTTTGCTTGTCATTTCTTACACTGTATACTCTTAAAATTACGTATTTGATCCAAGCTCTGTATCAGCATACGATAAATAATAAATAACCTAAATAACAGAAACCCTGTCTCTATGTTGCCACGTACAACCCTCTTACTAAAATTTAGTCTACTTTCCAAATAAAGTACACCATGGGAGGATGGTACTGTATATAGGAAAAGCTAGTCAATAGAGTTACCCTTTTTACGGGATCTGACCGTGTGTTGAGTCTAATCGATTAGACTATTCACTTCTTTTCCTAAGATCTTACCCAGCAGTTAGATAGAATTGCAGTATGAATAATATTATACTGAAGCTAGGACAACTCTGTTCCAAGTTCATTTAGTCGTTTAAAACATGTACTAATGGTCGCCAGCCTATCCAGGCAATGAAACAGTGAAGTATTGGAAAAGCAGAAGTGTGAATTTTGCCTACTTTCTTGCTACAGTTTAATTTGGTTCTTCAAATAAGTATTACTCGATTTAAGCAATGTTGTACTACACCCCTATACATTACGTTTTTAAAAGAGAAAAAGCCCAGTAGATAACTTCAAGGAAGCTAAAAAAATTTGGCCAGGGGGGTACCTTTAGAAAAGCATTTTTCATAATCAACAAACTTAAATTGTATAATACTTAGGTACAAAAGCACAAACTTTTTATACTGAACATTTCACTTCAAGAAAACTTCTTTCTTACTGGGATTTACTTTCAAAAGCTATTACTCTTTGAACTAATTAAAAGATTCGAGTAGCTTGGCTTCACTCTGATTGAATTTTACTTAAGAAAACTTTTACTGTAATACTTTGCAATAGTTCAGAAAACTTTTTTCTTATTTACACAAAAACAATTTAAATGGTGCCTCTTTATATTAACTTGGCGCTTAATTGAAACACAGTTTTAATTAATGGTTCACGCTACACAAAAGTAAAATTAAAAAAAAAACCTTATGTGGTGGCTGTAAGCTTGGGTGTGGCGAACAGATATGACGGCTACACTACCCGCAGTACGGCCCGCAAGTATCTTGCTGTATCGGCTCAATTTCTCCTCTTGTCGTCGTTCTATTTTTCATACAGTAGTCCATCAACCTGCAGTTATGCCGTAAGCCGTTTGCAGTCATCATCCCAGGCACTTTTGTGCAGATTTTCAGGCAAGGCTTTTCCTGCTCCATAAAGGGGTGTTCCCTCAATCACTGCTACCTACAGACTGTGTGACGTAACTTCCCGCGTTTGCTCTAGGTAGCGCGCCAGTTCACCCTTGCCACCTTTTCCACTCCCCAGAGCCACTTTCGTTTCAAACGAAAACACACTGGCTTTTGAATAACACCTATTTCTTACATTGCTCCAAAGCGTGACCATTTCATAAATTGTCAAATTTACATCAACTTGAACAATCAATAGGCACAAATATTTTTAAATACAAATTTTCATCAAAGTTATTTAACGTAATAAAGAATTTACAAAGTATTTTACGTACATTACTCACATACAATGCAAAGAACTTCAAACTCAGTATGAAACACTTTACTTCACATCTACAGAAAATATAGTACCGATATGCGAAAAATTTTAAGCAAATATATATATATATATATATATATATATATATATATATATATATATATATATATATATATAAAAGAACTATAAACAAATAATGTTACATCATGTCTTGTTTTTGTCCCATCAACTCAATCAAATCCTACACGGCAACACGGTATTGTATATTTATCGACATCGAAAGGCGTGTGACATCAGTTCTTCCAGTAGTTCTAAAAGAAACTTACGCTGTCAGTTTCTAGCAGATGCATGAGTTTTTCCAAAAGCGTTCATGTGTGAAGATACGAGAGATGCTGTTCCATAACTGTGTATTTATAGAATGAATCTTTCACTCTGCAGCAGAGTGTATGGTGCTTTGAAGCTTGGATGTAGATTTGGATAAGCCGTTTCTTTGCGATGTGCTTTGTTCTAGGAGTGCTAGTCCAATAGTTTTGTAGAGAACAGCTACTGGGAGAGCTCAATACAAGAGGAGGTTCCAGGGAGAGAGGGCACGTGAGACACTGAAGTCTCGAAATAAAGTGTTTAAGTTGGAGGCAAAAATACACTGACGAGCTAAAACATTATGACCACATGCTTAATAACTTGTTGGTCCTTCTTTGGAACGCAGTATATCATCGTTTCTCCTTATCATCTGTTATACAGTATGTTGGTAGGTTTGTAGACGTATGTAGCAGCGGACGTCTAAGCACAAGTCACGTAAATCCCGTAAAGAACGAGGTGCTGGCGCCTTATAGTGACACAAATGGGTTCCATCGGAATCACATCAGGCAGAAATAGCTGGCCGAGACATCAACGTGAGTTCATTACCATACTCCTCAAAGCACTATAGTACAATTCTGGCTTTGAGACACGGACAGTTATACTGTTGGAAGACGACATCGTCATCGGAGAAAACATTAAGGATGAAGGGGTGCAGGTAGTCCGCAGCTGTCAGCGTATGTTGCATTACTACCACAGGCCCCATGCAAGCGCAACAGAATGTCTGTCATAGCATAATACTGGTCCCATCAGCCTGCTTCCTTGGCGCGGTTCACGTTCCGAACCACTGTTCACCTCAGTGACAGCATTTTTGGAGCCGACGATCGACCTAGTGTAACAAGAAACGTGATTCATCTGCCCAGGTGACAAGTTTCCATTAATCCGCAGTCCAATCCCGCTGATCCCATGTCCACTGCAATCGTAATTGACAATGTTAGATAGACATGAGAACACGCAGGGGTAGTCTGCTGCAGAGCCCAACGTTCAACAGTGTATGCTGAATGATGTGGCCTGAAACCCATGTGTCTGCACCAGAATTGCGCTTTTTCGCCAGAGATGCCACAGATCGCCGCCTATCATACGTTACAGGACAGACAGTCCTCCGTATTCCACGTTGTGTGCAGAGTCGTGGACGTTCAACCATTTAGCACCTAGCCGTAGTTTCACTGCGCTTCTACCACTTTCCGTATGTGCTCATGACACCAACATGTGGACACTCGATCAGATCCGCCGTTTTCGAGATAATCGTTCACAGGCTTCGGGTAATAGTAATCTGACCTCTGTCTCAGTATATTTCCCCATTTTCTGCCCGTATCGTCGCTAGAATGTTTGCCCCATCCGTCTCTGCTCCGCTTATACACCATATTCTATGCGGCAAAACTACAAATGAAAAAAAAAAAAACTGCAGACTGCAACTGGGAATCGAGTTCAGGTTCTGCGTTCCTTAGCCAGACACCTTGGTCTTTACAACAGCGGTGGTTTTGTTGTACAGCTCTTGCCTTATAGGTGCTTAAGCGGCAGTCGAAAAGGTTTCTTTCGTCCAGGAAAATATGGGTTTACACATGTAGATGTTGATGAAAAAGGCTCAGTACTTAATTAAATATCGATTTCTCCATTTCTTCAGTTCTGAGCAGATTGCGCGTTATGAATTATAGGTATAGTTTTCTCATGAATGATGTGGCGGGGGGATGGGGAGGGGCGGACGAGTGGTATGACTTAAGGTACCGTAGACATTTCGATTTTAAGACCGTACACAAGCAACTTGCCGAATACGAGCATTAGCAGAATCGCTTGCCAGTGTCTGCCGTCATTTCCTAGTCAGTTGCACCTGAGTGCTAGGCAACACGGTGCTCCCATATGTATGCCCGTGTTCCATATCTTCCGGAGGACACAACGCATCGAATATTAATGAATATCCAAAGTGAATCTAATATAAACGATAAGTAAACTGGAGAGAATTGATAAGAAGAAGAATATTAACTAGTAATACAGTGAAAAAGATTGTAATAAGGGCTTACTAAGGCAGTAGCGTTCGGATTTAAAGCGACTCAAGTGGGTAAATTATCAGTTGCATCTGAGTGATACGCAACAGTAATTTTCATATACGATGGTTCAGTTACGTTTTTGTTGTTTAATGTTTTTATTTATTTATTTATTGTTCCGTGGGACCAAATTAAGGAGAAGTCGCCATGGTCATGGAACGAGTCAATACATGAAATTATAACACGATATTAGAAACAGATAAAATGAAATATAAAAAAACATATTCAGGTGACAAGTCGTAAGTTTAAATGAAGACAATCAACAATGTAACACTGGAATTTGCTTAATTTTTTAGCTCTTCCAGGAGCTCCTCGACAGAATAGAAGGAGTGAGCCATGAGGAAACTCTTCAGTTTAGACTTAAAAGAGTTTGGGCTACTGCTAAGATTTTTGAGTTCTTGTGGTAGCTTATTGATGCAGCAGAATACTGCACTCCTTTCTGCACAAGAGTCAAGGAAGTGCATTCTACATGCAGATATGATTTCTGCCTAGTATTAACTGAGTGAAAGCTGCTAACTCTTGGGAATAGGCTAATATTGCTAACAACAAACGACATTAAAGAAAATATGTACTGTGAGGGCAATGTCAGAATTCCCAGATTTTTGAATAGGGGTCGACAAGAGGTTCTCGAACTTACACCACATATAGCTCGAACAGCCCGTTTTTGAGCCAAAAATACCCTTTTTGAATCAGAAGAATTACCCCAAAAAATAATACCATACGACATAAGCGTATGAAAATATGCGAAGTAGACTACTTTTCGTGTTGAAGTGTCACTTATTTCAGATACTGTTCTAATGGTAAATAAAGCAGCATTTAGCTTCTGAACAAGATCCTGGACATGGGCTTTCCACAACAGCTTACTATCTATCCGAACGCCTAGGAATTTGAACTGTTCCGTCTCGCTTATAATATGCCCATTCTGTCTGATCAAAATATCGGTTGTTGTTGAATTGTGAGTTAGAAACTGTAAAAACTGACTCTTACTGTGATTTAGCATCAAATTATTTTCCACAAGCCTCGAACTTATTTCATGAACTACATTATTTGTTACTGTTTCAATATTACACACAAGATCCTTCACTATCAAGCTGGTGTCATCAGCAAATAGAAATATTTTTGAATCACCTGTAATACTAGAAGGCATATCGTTTATATAAATAAGAAACAGCAGTGGCCCCAGCATCGACCCTTGGGGAACGCCCCACTTAAGAGTGCCCCATTGGGACTGAACATCACTACCACTCTCAATATTGCGGAGAATTACCCTCTGCTTTCTGTTTTTAATGTAAGAGGCGAACCAATTGTAAGCTACTCCCCTTACTCCATAATGGTCCAACTTCTGCAGTAATATTTTGTGGTCAACACAGTCAAAAGCCTTCGTTAAATCAAATAAAACACCTAGCGTTCGCAACCTTTTATTTAATCCGTCCAAAACCTCACAGAGAAAAGAGAATATAGCATTTTCAGTTGTTAAACCATTTCTAAAACCAAACTGAACATTTGACAGCAAATTATGTGAATTTAAATGCTCCAGTAACCTTGTATATACAACCTTCTCGATAACTTTAGCAAACACCGATGGCATAGAAATAGGTCTAAAATTGTCAACATTATCAATGTCTCCCTTTTTATAAAGTGGCTTCACTACCGAGTACTTTAATCGGTCAGGAAACCGACGACTCCTAAAGGAAAAGTTACAGATATGGCTGAGAACTGGGCTAACATACATAGAACAATACTTCAGTATTGTGCTAGATACCCCGTCATATCCATGAGAGTTCTTGGTCTTTAGTGATTTAATTATTAACTCAATCTCCCTCTTGTCAGTATCATGGAAGAGCATTTCAGGTAACAGTCTCGGAACACTTTTTTCTAAGAGCGCTATATGATTCCCTGTTGGGACTAGGTTTCTATTTAGTTCACCTGCTATATTCAGAAAGTGATTATTAAATACTGTACATATATGCGACTTATCAGTAACACGGACATTCCCACTACGCACTGATTCTATATCCTCGACCAGACTCTGCAGACCAGCAACTTCCTTTACGACTGACCATATGGATTTAATTTTATCCTGAGACTTAGCTATTCTATCTGCATACCACATACTTTTTGCCTTCCTAATAACATTTTTAAGCACCTTACAATACTGTTTGTAGTGGGCTGCTGCATTTAGATTTTGACTGTTTGTAACGTTTTGGTATAATTGCCACTTTGTTCTACAAGATATTCTTATCCCTCTAGTCAGCCACCCAGGCTGCTGTTTGTGCTAGTACCCTGTTTTAAACGTTCTAACGGAAAGCAACTTTCAAAGAGCATGAGAAAAGTCTTGAGAAAAGCATTATATTTATTGTCTACTGTATCAGCGCTGTAAACATCTTGCCACTCTTGTTCCTTTATAAGGTTTACAAAGGTCTCTACAGCAACTGGATCAGCTTTCCTGAACAGCTGATGACTATATTTAACACGTGTTGCAGCATAAAAATCTTTTAAAGTTAAAATTTCCGCATCATGATCTGAAAGGCCATTCACCTTTTTGCTAACAGAATGCCCTTCTAGCAATGTGGAACAACTCATAATGACACTAACCATGGTGAAACAAACGTGGATGAGTGTGAGCACCAACGGTACCGTATAGGGTTTAAATGCCTAACTAATAAACGCTGACTATATTTATGTAGTTTGTTCGTTCTGAATTATTAAATATGAACCCCACTCATCTATTGTCTATCTGAATTGAAATGAATAGGAATCAAGGTGCATATAAATCGAAGAGGAGCAAGGGGTTTGTAGTAGGCTCACGGTCACTGCTACTAATATTGATGTGTTTACCTGTATTTCAGCTCCACACGACACCCCTTGCACCAATTAATTAGATTGCGAATGCCTTAATTAAACTTGTGACCGCTAATGTGTATCAATAAGTATAGGACACAGTGGTAGTGGAAACTTACAACAGACAGTTTTAAAATGTATTCACGGTTTTCACTTTTATAAAGCAATGCTAAGAAATATCGCATTCACGTACTGTTGCTTCTGGGACCTAGTTTGTGCTTTTGATACCTATCCATCACTACAACCCTTCACAGAAATTTAAAAGACATAGATAATTTTAATGAACACTTAACTTTAAAAATTCATCAGTGATTCTCCATTTTTGTGAGTGCAATGAAATCAAGCTACGAGCATCTAGAAACAAAAATCACAGGTTTTTTTTCGCCCAATCGGTCCACGATATTATTTCGTTCCGCAACTAGACCGTGATTTCGGAGGCACTAGTGTTTTTCTGTCTCTGTTGAGGGTACTGTAGTGAACTTTGTGTACACTGGATGAAATGTGGCCTGTTTCAGAACTGATGCCATGTGTATGGGTCTAATTAGAACGACAAGCGAAGGACACGGTCAGCAGGAAGAATATTTGAAATTTATGAATACTGGAGACCTGTCTGGGCCATAAGGAATGGTTCGTGACTTGAATAAAAGTGAAATGTAATCATACAAATTTAAAAATAATCTCCATAGAGCCAAATGAAGACTAGAAATGTAGTGTCGTGATATTTGGAAATAGGTGTTCGTTGACCCGTCGCCAGTCGAGCGCCAAGCGAAAGAGAAAGAAAGAGGGGAAGAAAGAGAAAGCTGGCGACCAAATGCAAACTCCACAATGAAGTCGTGTAGGAACGGAATTGATGCTGGAAATGTACTTTACATGCGACGCTCACCAATGAAGCGAAACAGTAGAAATTCTCTGCAAATGGCGTTGCATCCATAGTTCTATAGGAATTGATAATCCATTACAGTACTTAATAACGTTACAGTGGTACGCAGTGATACATGCTTTCAGAGAAGGCACAAGCTACCAGCATGAAGCAGTGTTTTGAACGAACACAGTTTGTCTAACTTACTACACGTATGGAATAAAACCAAAGTTTTTGACTAGACGGTGAAATGCGGGCTAATAATTACGGATTGTCGACATTAACCTGTAGATCTAAGCGGTGGGTTCACCACGTGGCGACTTATTGAATAACTGTTACTTGCCTGAAACTGAAGCATATGTAGTGGAGTAATTAATACAGATGTATCTTACAGCAGAAATACTCTCAGGCTACGGTAGTGGGATATTTCTTATGATATATACCAATCAGGAAATAAATTCCTAATTTTAACATCGAATTCTTGACAGTGGTTATGAACATCTGAAAATACTGCTCTACTTCCTAGGATGCTTGAGTATTTAATCGATTAAAGTATTTACTAGCCGGAATGTAATGTGTTTCGAGGAAGCAAGAAGGCTTACAAGCATGTTCCGTAAGCTACAAGCAACAAGTCAGTCCAGAAAACACACTTCGGGAAGTGAGTTCTTTGTTTAGGTTCGGTAATTATTTATACTATTCAAGTGAACAACATTATAGTGCTGTGAGCGACAAGGGTATTAACGTGAAGACTAGGCTTAGCAGGGCGTGATTCGCCAACCTATGAAAAATGCTATTGATGGCTTATTCCACTGGAAATGGTGAGAGAGTTCTAAGGAATTTGAAATTTGAGTGTCTGAAATTCTTGCATGCAATTTTCAGCTACTACAGTTACATTGTTTTCCTACCGGCTGTAATTACAGAGACGAATATAAATGGGCTATCTGTCGAGGAGGTAAGTAATGGCAATGGCTTCTTTTCAATAGGCGGAGGAAATGTCTTTAAAAGTTTTATTCGATTAGGCCATACTGTTTACTTAAAGATAAAATCGATGTGTCGACGTGTTTTCTTCAGCGGTTGCGTTCCAGTAACATTTTCTTTGAGGGGAATAGTGCCAGATGGTACTCTTTTCGACTTCTCGTCAAATATTTAACTAACTGCAAATGTGCCTTTTGTATATAGATAAAAAAAACAGCCTTTGAATGAATAAGGAAAGCATTATCGAACAGAAGTATCAGTCTGTGTTTTCAGTTATATTCTGTGTTAGAGAACGACCACCTGACCGCTAGCGTGCCTTTAGCAATGTAGTCCTATGTACAGAATCATATTAACTGTTTTGTTTGTACACGAAAGAAAGTCAAGAGGTATCTGTCCTAACATTTTTTCCCGAATTCTAAAAGTTATGTCTAATGAGTGACGGAGCTAAAGTGATTCACAGCGAGCCTGGTATTTATGATAAGGTGATGCCAGTGTCCACTGGATGCATAGTATTTGTCGCGTGGCATCTCCACGGATGATACAGTATTAATACGTGAGACGCATTGCATCTCACTTCTTTTCAGTTTTGGGGAGCCTCTAGAGAAATTATGATCTGGAAAATTTGTTTATTTATCATTTACGATACCTTTGTGCTCCACTCTCCATCATGCACACCTTACTGAATGACTTCATGGATGTACCAGTTGCGGCGGCGCGTTTCTTTCCGTCCCTTTAAGACGAACCTACACCTACCTGAGAACATTGTCTCAGCAGATCATCAGTAGGAACGCCGAGCGAAACCTACTGTACTTCGACGTGAACCAGGCTGCAATTCAAGTCACTAATCTACGTTTCGGGAGAAAGTTTTCACACGAAATGAAAGGTTGGAAATTTTTTCCTCCATTCATATATTCTGAAACTTAGGTAAACAAGTATCACTGCCAAGCCCATGCTAGTCTTAACACGGTCACTCACAATCCCTTTCACTCACGTTATCAAGTTTATGGTGTTGCATTTCCCGAAAACGTAATAGCTGCAAAAATACTGATTGTTTTTGATTGATAATGCTCGCCAACTATTAAGTCTGTCGGTACCAAATGCAGTCACAGTTTTTTGGCCACCGACCTGCTCAATATGCCACGAGATATAAAAGTCTTTTCTCATCACAAAATTCACTTAAAAATTCCGAAATTTCTGCACACCCATCGGAATAATTATTCCGTCACTTTACCACACTTTTGATGTAGGTAACACAGCTAGATCCGACAACTTATCATTTCCATCGGAACTACTACTACACACGTCCTAACTGATTCATGGCTAGGCTCCGACTCTTCTCTAGAATACTCTAAGTCTTCTCTACTAGCAGAGAAAGG
Source organism: Schistocerca cancellata (assembly GCF_023864275.1). Taxonomy (NCBI): domain Eukaryota; kingdom Metazoa; phylum Arthropoda; class Insecta; order Orthoptera; family Acrididae; genus Schistocerca; species Schistocerca cancellata. The sequence continues at coordinate 767,524,491 of NC_064629.1, forward strand.
CGCACGAAGAATATTTCTTTACCATTGGTCAGTTTACTCAACAGCCAATAGAAAAACTGCATTTTTTACCGACGTAATTATCTAATATGCTGAAGTTTTGCATATGCATAAAGTTATTTACTATTGTTATTTATAACTGAATTAACTTTCTCTTTACCATAAACTTACTTTACAAATCTATTCTACAAAAATCCCCTTTGTCCATATCCATACTTCTTCGAAATGTTTCCATACTAAATCCCACTACATAACTCGTTAAACAATTATCTTCATATTAACCTTAAACCACACTCACGCATCATTCATACTGCTAAAACACATTTATAACGTTTTACATACACAAAAAGACATAATAACACTTTATAAAAATACTAGAACAGTTTATGAAAAACATTCTATTACTTTAGTGCACTCTAGTGGGCACAATCGAAACTAAATCAGTCCCCTATTCAATATTGTCCTCTACCGGCTGATACATAAACTGCGTGCACGTCCAGTCTCGCGTCACGATCTGTCACTATCCAGCTCTGAGACCCATCTTTCACTTAACCGCCTTCAAGGCAGGATCGCTATATGGCGCTACGCCTCACAGTGTGTTTCGAAAGTTTCACACGGATTCAGGGAGTCGATACCTGTATAACTGAGCTATGCCAACATTACACTAATGTGGCAGTTGTGGGGCGATGTTCTGTTGTTTTTCAATCCCGCTGTCCAGCATTTGGCAATGAGTAACGATATGTTCCCTCCCCCCCCCCTCCCCCTCGACGTGGTGAGGACAGGCACTCAGAAATTTAGAAATTTTCGAGAGGCATGCACTCTGCTTGGCGTCCCGTGAAGTATAGCACGTATCTTTCTTGACCTAACTGAGATGCTTTGGTGTTAGGCACTGAGATGATATTTCATCACGTTGCAGCTTTTGGTCGGTTTTCGTTTAGAGTGAAAGTCGAATAATAATTTTGCGATCTCATTTTCAGTGGCATTTAATCAATTTTCACGTTTTGAATGCATTTCGTTGATAGAGCCTTTGCCCATAAGAGTATGCTTACAGATCAGTGAACTTAGTGTTTTCTGCTTTGGCCTATTCCTGAATGAATTATATGTTTGTTCACGAAAGTGCAAAGTCCTTTCTCTCGGCATTTTTGTGATTTTAGTGTGTTTATTCTTGCTTTAGTCGTCGTACTTTGTTGGCAGTCACGCCACGTAGGACTCTGGTCAGTCGTAACTCGCCTCATGTTGTATAAATGAAAATATTATCGCCTTCAGAGATCACATTAATTACGTCGCGCCAGTCCGGTTGGGATATTTTATCCCAGTTCAGGGATCCAGTCGAAGGTGAACATGGTATAAATAGGCAGAACAGATCATGTACCCTATATCTTATATTCAGAGAGCAGCACTATGCTTCATATTGTCGTACTAAAATTACGAACCGAACGAGTACCGACATGCATAATGAATTTCTTCTCATCTTGTAAAATGTAAGGGATTTTTGATCATATCGGTGTCTGACACGTAACAAGCCCCTGCGCCCCATGTTTTCACTCCAGTGGACTTAATTATAAAAGCTGAACAACCATAGATTCCTTGTAGATCCACCACTGAATCCTAGCATGCTATTTTTTGATAGTTTGAGTGAATTGTTTCCGTTGCCTTTGTGACGAACCACTCTCCCTATCCACCGCGTACTCTATGCTTATCACATGCGTAGTAGCACCCAACATGTTCATGAATATTTGTTACTAACTATTAGTCAAGACTATGTCGTTATTCATTTTATTTGCGTTCCATTTGCCGAAACAGTTCTTGTGTGTGTGTGTGTTTTTTAATTTTATTTTGTAAAGTTTGGTGACAATTCTATGTTTTAAGAACCAGTAACAGACCAACATTTGTGATCAATGACCCACTGTCTTTTGTGAATAAGTCGCACAGATCCAAATTCTCCCCTGTCAGTAACTGAACCTGCTCCAACGCCGTAGCGAGTATACGGAAAATGAGAACAAAATAATTACCCCAGTGTGTATTAGGTTACTCGATGAACCATCAATAGCTCGTGTGCTAATGAAAGTTAACCGTTGGGCATAGAAGCGATGTTAATACCATTAGTGGGCCATTTTAATTGAATCAGATCCAGATCTTTTACAAATCCACATACCTCGCACAAACTCAGTTGCAAATGGATAACGTCATGTGAATTCATGTTACCTAAAATATAGTAATTTATCTGATATTATATCCCGGCCTACCTTGTTATAATCACGAAGGAAAGTTCTTTAATGAAAAGCAGCCCTTTTATCTGGCGCCCCTGCTCAGGATACTCTTTATTAGATTCGTTAGTCTCTTCAATCCAATATCAATACCTTTATTAAAAGACCCTTTTAATTATTACAGCTGTAAACAACAAACCAATCTAATAAGTATGCTCGGTGGCCGAGCGGTTCTACGCGCTTCAGTCCGGAACAGCGCGACTGCTACGGTAGCAGGTTCGAATCCTGTCTCGGGCATGGATGTGTGTGATATCCTTAGGTTAGTTAGGTTTAAGTAGCTCTAAGTTCTAGGAGACTGATGACCTCAGATGTTAAGTCCCATTGTGCTCAGAGCCAATACGTATGCTGTTTTCTAAGCACAGACGTATCGTTGCGACAAGGTGACGTGCTTGAATGGAAACGGATGCAGCGTTATCAGCAGATGCAGAGGTGGTATTCCGTGTCTGAGAGTACTGTGAAAAGATCTCTGCTATTTGTAAATTGTTTTAATGACTAGGTAGACAGCCCACTAGTGGCAATTTCTTTGATGGCTGCTGCATTCGTATGCACTCTCACATTACAGTGCTTCACACTTCATAGTGATCCACAGAGAGGCAATTAACCCCAAATGCTTAAAAACGCAAATCTATCTTTTAATATAGTTCAATAATCGGAAAAATAGCTCACCTGTAAAAATTCATTTGCCGGGTGCATTAGTGTAGATATGAAAAGGGAGAATTGTGGCTTCCCTTGTCACTACTATTGATCGACGTGTTGTAACATTTTCCAAAATCTGTCAAAATGCCAATCATGTAGGAAGATGACCATTTTTAGTTTTCTCGTTTCATGGAAGTGCTGGAGCACGACGTCTAGAAACTGAGGAGACGGAATAAGAATCGTCAACTTAGAATTATAAAGAAATCTTATTTATTTCCTTGACTAACCATGCTTTCATAGCTGGTCGAAGTTATTACGTTCTTGTGGAGTGTGGCAATAAAATTCTGTGCTTCGTTTTTCACATTAAAGGTTAACAGATGCCTCGTGTCGTGTGGCATTTCAGAACATATGCCACCGACGTCGCCATTAAACATAAGAACTTTTGCAAAGCGTGTAATGCAGGCATCTTTTCACCTCCTGAGAAAGGCTCTTCCTTTGACAGCACGTGACTTACGGTAAGAAAGCACCGCTGCGTGCATTCCATGTTAAGCTGAGATGCCGCGCGCTAGATGGGATCTTCGTGTCTCTGGCCACTCCCCAACCCTTTTAAATTCCTAATAAGAGAAAACAGTATGCTCTCTGCTGATGCTGTGGACTCCCCAATTTAATCACATGATTAAAAATTTCTCGTCTAGTCTTCAGTCGATTCTGCAGATCACATTGAAAATGTATAACGTTTAAGTTCGCTTGGAAGAAATTAAAAAATCTCCCATTTCTCGACAAGTCACACGTACGACGAAAAATACTACTACGAAATATATACAGATAATCAGTGGAGTGGTTTACACTACTCTGCTACTGTAGGTGTTCGATGAAGCAGCTATTTACCACAAATATCGAGCCGAAACTGAAATCCTTGCTCAAATAAAATACCCTACACTCGTTTGCGAGTGGTGTTTACAAGAAATGTTTCATGCTTTCAGACAATAACTTTTATTTACTTATAATATCTAAATCCTTTACTTTGAATGTATATGTAATCTCAGTCTATACTGGCTGACAAAAGCAATGAAGCACCAATAAGAGGAAGAGGAAACTGATTCAAAGAATATACAGGGCTATTACAAATGATTGAAGCGATTTCATAAATTCACTGTAGCTCCATTCATAGACATATGGTCACGACACACTACAGATACGTAGAAAAACTCATAAAGTTTTGTTCGCCTGAAGCCGCACTTCAGGTTTCTGCCGCCAGAGCGCTCGAGAGCGCAGTGAGACAAAATCGCGACAGGAGCCGAGAAAATGTATGTCGTGCTTGAAATGCACTCACATCAGTCAGTCATAACACTGCAACGACGCTTCAGGACGAAGTTCAACAAAGATCCACCAACTGCTAACTCCATTCGACGATGGTATGCGCAGTTTAAAGCTTCTGGATACCTCTGTAAGGGGAAATGAACGGGTCGGCCTGCAGTGAGCGAAAAAACGGTTGAACGCGTGCGGGCAAGTCTCACGCGTAGCCCGCGGAAGTCGACGAATAAAGCAAGCAGGGAGCTAAACGTACCACAGCCGACGGTTTGGAAAATCTTACGGAAAAGGCTAAAGCAGAAGCCTTACCGTTTACAATTGCTACAAGCCCTGACACCCGATGACAAAGTCAAACGCTTTAAATTTTCGACGCAGTGCAACAGCTCATAGAAGAGGATGCGTTCAGTGCGAAACTTGTTTTCGGTGATAAAGCAACATTTTTTTCTTAATGGTGAAGTGAACAAACACAGTGTGCGAATCTGGGCGGTAGAGAATCCTCACGCATTCGTGCAGCAAATTCGCAATTCACCAAAAGTTAACGTGTTTTGTGCAATCTCACCGTTTAAAGTTTACGGCCCCTTTTTCTTCTGCGAAAGAAACGTTACAGGACACGTGCATCTGGACATGCTGGAAAATTGGCTCATGCCACAACTGGAGACCGACAGCGCCGACTTCATCTTTCAACAGGATGGTGCTCCACCGCACTTCCATCATGATGTTCGGCATTTCTTAAACAGGAGATTGGAAAACCGATGGATAGGTCGTGGTGGAGATCATGATCAGCAATTCATGTCATGGCCTCCACGCTCTCCCGACTTAACCCCATGCGATTTCTTTCTGTGGGGTTATGTGAAAGATTCAGTGTTTCAACCTCCTCTACCAAGAAACGTTCCAGAACTGCGAGCTCGCATCAACGATGCTTTCGAACTCATTGATTGGGACATGCTGCGCCGAGTGTGGGAGGAACTTGATTATCGGCTTGATGTCTGCCGAACCACTAAAGGGGCACATATCGAACATTTGTGAATGCCTAAAAAATTTTTTTGAGTTTATGTATGTGTGTGTATGTGTATTGTGAAAATATCTCAAATAATAAAGTTATTGTAGAGCTGTGAAATCGCTTCAATCATTTGTAATAACCCTGTATTATGTTATTTCAGTGATAACAAAATAGAGTCAGATTTACAAAGAACTTGGTAGTATGAGCCCACGAACGTGTCAGTATGACGTTGCCCCCTCGTGACTAGATACATGCACAGATCGGTTTCGGAAGGGTGTTATAAAGCCGTCGGGTTCTCTCCTCAGGCAAGCTGGGCCACAACTGTTGTAACTGGTCCTTGACATCCCAGATAGCATAGGCACAAAGTTGACATCCGAGCTGGTCCCCCACATGTTCTATCGGTGACGGATCTTAGGATCTTGCTGGCGACGAGTGTATCTCAGCATTATGCAAATACACTCCTGGAAATGGAAAAAAGAACACATTGACACCGGTGTGTCAGACCCACCATACTTGCTCCGGACACTGCGAGAGGGCTGTACAAGCAATGATCACACACACGGCACAGCGGACACACCAGAAACCGCGGTGTTGGCCGTCGAATGGCGCTAGCTGCGCAGCATTTGTGCACCGCCGCCGTCAGTGTCAGCCAGTTTGCCGTGGAATACGGAGCTCCATCGCAGTCTTTAACACTGGTAGCATGCCGCGACAGCGTGGACGTGAACCGTATGTGCAGTTGATGGACTTTGAGCGAGGGCGTATAGTGGGCATGCGGGAGGCCGGGTGGACGTACCGCCGAATTGCTCAACACGTGGGGCGTGAGGTCTCCACAGTACATCGATGTTGTCGCCAGTGGTCGGCGGAAGGTGCACGTGCCCGTCGACCTGGGACCGGACCGCAGCGACGCACGGATGCACGCCAAGACCGTAGGATCCTACGCAGTGCCGTAGGGGACCGCACCGCCACTTCCCAGCAAATTAGGGACACTGCTGCTCCTGGGGTATCGGCGAGGACCATTCGCAACCGTCTCCATGAAGCTGGGCTACGGTCCCGCACACCGTTAGGCCGTCTTCCGCTCACGCCCCAACATCATGCAGCCCGCCTCCAGTGGTGTCGCGACAGGCGTGAATGGAGGGACGAATGGAGACGTGTCGTCTTCAGCGATGAGAGTCGCTTCTGCCTTGGTGCCAATGATGGTCGTATGCGTGTTTGGCGCCGTGCAGGTGAGCGCCACAATCAGGACTGCATACGACCGAGGCACACAGGGCCAACACCCGGCACCATGGTGTGGGGAGCGATCTCCTACACTGGCCGTACACCACTGGTGATCGTCGAGGGGACACTGAATAGTGCACGGTACATCCAAACCGTCATCGAACCCATCGTTCTACCATTCCTAGACCGGCAAGGGAACTTGCTGTTCCAACAGGACAATGCACGTCCGCATGTATCCCGTGCCACCCAACGTGCTCTAGAAGGTGTAAGTCAACTACCCTGGCCAGCAAGATCTCCGGATCTGTCCCCCATTGAGCATGTTTGGGACTGGATGAAGCGTCGTCTCACGCGGTCTGCACGTCCAGCACGAACGCTGGTCCAACTGAGGCGCCAGGTGGAAATGGCATGGCAAGCCGTTCCACAGGACTACATCCAGCATCTCTACGATCGTCTCCATGGGAGAATAGCAGCCTGCATTGCTGCGAAAGGTGGATATACACTGTACTAGTACCGACATTGTGCATGCTCTGTTGCCTGTGTCTATGTGCCTGTGGTTCTGTCAGTGTGATCATGTGATGTATCTGACCCCAGGAATGTGTCAATAAAGTTTCCCCTTCCTGGGACAATGAATTCACGGTGTTCTTATTTCAATTTCCAGGAGTGTAATTTACACAGAGTAGGGCGTGTGAGGACGAGCGTTGTTCTGTTGAAGAATGCCACACCGATACTGTCGCATGAGACGAAACAAATGAGGACACACGAAGTCCGTGACGTACAGTTATGCCAGCAGAGTTAACTCGTTTATAGTCGATGGCTCCCCACATCATAGTGCCAGCAGTAACACAGGAGTACCTCTCCAAAAAGGTTTAAATAACATATTATAACATACCGAACAAGGTGACTGAATGCATAAGATACTGGACTCTCATTAGGGACGAAGGTGACCTAAACCTGGGTCCTTGTCTGCATGGTCTTCAGGTCAAAAGCAGAAAAACTCGGTCCACGCTTACACTGAAGTCGACCTGGAGGGTGGCGGGCAAAATGTATCCAAGACTGTGTGGCCATGGAGGGTCCTGGACAGGATGCATGCCGGTGGCAGCACATTAAAACAGTACCAACAAGTAAACATAAGAGGCCTATTCGGAAAGAAAGGTCCGATCGGTCGGGAAATGGAAACACTTGTGAAAACCAAAAATGTTTTATTTGCAACATTTAGCTACACCTTCCAGCTGCTTCTCATATAGTCGCCGCTCCAATCTAGACATGTGTCATAGCGTTGTACCAACATTCCAGTACCATAGAAGCAAGCCACCTGCGCTTCCTTCCAATTCACTATGCTGGTCTACAGTTCGTTGTCTGTGCCAGAACGTTGTCTTCATAGCTAGAGGTTCATATGAGCAGATATGATACTCAGAGAGAGTCAATTACAGACTCTGTTGTGGGGAGTAAAACACTTCCCATCGAAAACGCAGCGGGAGCATCTTCATTGCCTCTTCAGAGTGCGGCCGAGAAACGTATGACAGTTATGTTATGCGGGCTGCACGAGAGCAGGCGAAAACTCACACGCGGCCCTCGTAATTGGCAGAAGACACTATTGTTCTAAGCATCTTTACGTGCTCACTGTGCGCTCAGAACAAAAAAGAGCCACGTGACGCGATCGATGGGCATACTAGAGACACTGCCCAACACATCTGTGCAAAGCTTCATCGTATTTTCACTTTGGTTTCCATTTCGCACATCATATGACCTTTCATTCCAAATAGCAGTCGTATATACAGTTGGAAGGTGTTGCCACCAGATTTATAACATTCAAATTGGCTACACCATGATCAGCAGACTCTTCGACCAGACTCATCAACAATATCACTCCGCAGATCTATTGTAATGCTAACGTTAACAGTATGATACCCATTAGTACTACTTAGTGGTGCCAACGAAAATTAGTACTACAGTCTAGCACTGCCAGCTGCAATAATGTAACTGTTAGATAATCATTAGTATCGATAGACTGATGTCTGCCACTGATTGATCCTGCTCTAGCAGATACCCCTTACTTCACAACATCTCCAAAGAAACGACCGCTACAGTCGCAGGTTCAAATCCTGCCTCGGGCATGGATGTGTGTGATGTCCTTAGGTTAGTTAGGTTTAAGTAGTTCTAAGTTCTAGGGGACTGATGACCTCAGATGTTAAGTCCCAAAGTGCTGAGAGCCATTTGAGCGATCCAAAGAAACAGCATCAAAAGCACCACTGAAATATTATCCCATCACATTTTAACGGATTATTATCTCTGCCCTCCCAAAACTTACACTTCCCATCATTGCCTCAGAGATCAGATGCCCTGAAGTGTTATGCAGGCATACAGGGAATATTAATCTACATATGAAGGTATTCACGCCTTGTCGATTAGATGAAAGACACCAGAAGTTTATGCAATGGGAAAAGAAAGATCCTCAGGGCTGCTTAAAGATCATAATGGGACGTAATCATTAATCCTCTGTTCTCCTTGGGATAGCAGTGGACAGAGGTCTTGACGCCATCAGCATCCCATATCTATTTTTAATCCCCACCGTCGTCGTGATGTTCATATAAGAAAGGAAAATATGATATATATCAATTTAGCTGAAAGATCTCTCTTCCTCTCACGTTTCTGACGTTTGTACCGTCGTATAGAATCAACTGTTTCTTTTTATGATTTATCAAATTTACTTTATTTCATTTTAACTTCGTGGCCATATTCCCTTCCTGTTAACAATTTAGGAGACAATTGGTGCCGCCATCTACTGTCGAGTAGTCATCAGAAGATCAAAATTATTAGAAAATGATTTAGACGAGATATTTGCGTGATGGGAGGAGTGGAAACTGACCTTGGATAAAATGTGTGTGAGGTCGAGCACATAAGTACTAAGAAACATCCGTTAAATTTCGATCACACGTTTATTCATACAGACTTATAGGCTGTCGCGCCAAGTAAATACATACGGATTGTAAATAACATCAGCTTAGGTGGAAATCATCATACAGAAAATATTGTGGGGAACGTGAACCGAAGTCTACATTTTACTACCGTAACACTTAGTAAATGTTAAAAATCTACTGCCTTACACTCCACCCACATCTGAAGTATTTTTGTGCGGTATGGGACCTCTACCACATGGAGTTCACGAAGGAGTTTGAAAAACTCAAAGAAAGACAGCTCGTTTCGCATTATCAAGAAAGGAGGAGAAATACGGATACGATAAGCGAGTTGGGGTGGTAATCATTCGAAAAAGGTATTTTTAGTTGCAGCGTGATCTTTACGCGAAATTACAATAATTAACTTTTTCAACCAAAATCCAAATATTTTTTGACGCCCACCTAGGGAGAAATGGCCATAGTAAGAAAATAAGAGAAATTAGAGCTAGCGTTGATAAGTTTAGGTTTTCATTTTTCTCGTGTGACATTCGTGAGAAGAGTCGCCGAGAAACTGTTTGAAAACGTACATCATAGTTAGGTGTGTGCTATCTGTCTGCGAGTCGTGTAAATTTTAATGTGTCATCGTATTTTCACTGTTTATGTATCATTTTTCCTGAAGCGAACATAGGGGACCAGCCGGAATTTGCGTAAACGATCGTGGAAAACTGTCTAACTGCACAGTCGGTCTGAATGGCATACCAGATCAACGACGAAAAGTCCCTATCCCTAAATGAGATTGATCCTGGGAGAGGAATTGATCCTGGGATCTCCAGTGTCGGGTTTTAGTGTTCTACTTGCTAGTCTACTACGGGCCCCTGACTGGGTTTTGCTTGAAGGAAAACAGCCGCCCGGGTTCGATCCGAGTCTAGGTTGCCTCCTAGCTTCAGAAGCTAACGCGCTATGTGGCAAGCTGTACTGGAAGGTCCGCACTTAGCCGAACCATAAGAAGGAGATCTTTTTCTGCTAAACGTCATGGACAGTTAGCAATATTAAGACGATATTTTCTCAGGAGTTCTGTCTATAAAAGCGCCCCAAACAAACTAAAGGATAGCGCCCTAGCATTCTCCTCAGTTGCCGCCTGCACCATGCCCTTCGTTTCGAGCCGTTTCGCTTGTCTTTGAGTAGGCCTGCGGCGTGTGTTGTTCCATTAGATACCACTCCCGTGCTTTATTAAAATATCTGGAGCGTGAATTTTCACAGACTGCGTGCCCTATGGTGATGGAATTTTCTGCTGCGAAGGACACTAAGTTATAAGAGCTGTGTTTTTGACTGGGTCCCTTGCACCACTGTTCCAATGTTAATGCAGAGGGCTCCGACAAAAACATGGGAACATCGCGAGAAGTGCATGCTTGAACATAACTTCGTATGATAGCCAAGCCTGCATGCACCGCTGTTGATTTGACCACGTACGTCACCTGTGCAATGTCCTCAATACATTGCTAGTATCATTCCTGGTCAGAACAGAATTCTGTGAAGTTTTTAGTTGTAAGTGCGGTATCGGAGGTAAGTCAATTCCGGCTTAGGCAAATTGTTGGTGCTCGTATGGTTGACGCTTCCGTAACCAACGTAGCCGATGATGACACAATGATATTTTATTTCTTACGAACGAATTTGGAACAACATAATTCCATCTTCTCGCATGGACTGCAACGATGGAGACAATATGTTTTAATAAGTCATATACCAATATGTAAAAATGTAATTGGCAAGTGATGACTAGACTCTACTTACATATACCATAGACGAACAATGTTTGTTTTCCACCCTACGTGATACCACGTCATAGAATAGGGAACCTAAGGAGTTACCAAAACAAAAAAATCAGTTAGAACATATCTGTCAACAGAAACTCGAAATATCTAAGAAGTACGCAAAAGAGGAAACGGAACAAAATATATGTGAAAGATACTTACATAGGAGTCGACAGCAGCCACCGTATTTCTCGTCTGGCCGTATTTAAACTGAGGGGAGAGGCCATCGAGAGCTGATTCTGAGAGCACGTAAACTTCGCCAACACTTTTGGTGTTAGGCCAAGGGGATGGCATCTTGGTGAGCAGGATTAAGGTGGAGAGACGGGACAAAACTCCCATAGCTTTTGATTAGGCAAACAGCCACCGAAGTCACGTCGTATGACGACTGCGCTAAACTGGGCTCCGTTTGGAGTAACTGTGTTCCCTGGAATGTGGACGATCAGCACTGTGGGTCTCGTGCTGTGGTCACTACTAGTATGTACGCTCCAGTACCCGGTCTGTCCTTCTGTTCGTCACACGTACTTGGTACCGGCGATTTCTTTTTATAAGGCCGCCCAAAACACTGCTTTAGTACCAATATATCACCCTACTCCACAGATAAGACTCCAATTCCAATCCCCTTCGCCCCCTCCCCCACATACAGTCATTCATATTTAGCAGATATTCTACTTACATTAGCAGCCACCCAGTGCTACTGCTTACACATTGGATTACACTTGAAGCAAATGAACTGTATCGCGTTTTCACTGCTGCCAGTAGATTTGCATCGTTTTCTGTAACTTTTCTCCGCTGCCTGTAGTTCGTCACAGCCTGCTGTACTTTTCGCCACTTGTGGTTTGTTTTAACCACTTTTACTACTTTTCTTCCACCTGAAGCTACCTTTTCTCGTCATCACCTATAATGATGTTTCAGAAATTATTTCACACTTTCACCACCTCCACATCACTACCATACACACAATTAACCACACAATTGATATAAACAGTAAATCCTGCACACCTAGCTCTAACCTACCCATAATAATATAATAGCGTTCAAACATTTTAACAGTTTTTTACCTTTTATAGAGTGTTAATAAGCCACAAAATACTTTTTCGTTCGTTTTTTTACAGGAGAACAGTCACTGGTTAAACTATCGCTGTCGAATGTGATATAGAGTCATCTTCAGAATTTTACATAACAAAATAAAACGAAGCGAAGGTAGTAATTACTTCGTGTGTCTCAATCCTGTGTGCTAGTCTTTCAATTGGACACCGCTTCGGAAACTTGAGTGTCCCTAAGGTATCAAACCGGGGGAACGGTACCTAGAGTTAAGCTTAGAACCCGAGCCACGTATCGCCTTTGACGAAATTGCACATGATTGAAAGTTGAGCGGTACGTTAAAGGCAGACTGAAAAATCCTTGATCGGAGTGTGATTCGATCTCGTAACCTTTTAATTTCCACGCAAGTCCTTTACCGCTAGTCCACCAATTCCGACTAAGCAAAACTCAAAATTTAAAATATCGTTGTAGAAAGACAGGATTAAAATGATTGTGCCAACGTTACTGCATAAGAATCTCTGTAACACACAGGCGAGTGCGTTGTCATACTGTTTAACGTAGCACGTAAGACATTTAGTATAGAGATATAAGAGGAGAGTAGATAACAAGCGACTGTCATCTACCGATGAAAACATAAGACCTTTATATATTCATTGTGTGCTCAGCATATAAAACATTATATAAATAAAATAGAAGCTGATTGGTTTGGTTTGGTTGTTTGGAGGTCATCGGTCTCATCGGATTAGGGAAGGATGGGAAAGGAAGTCGGCCGTGCCCTTTCAAAGGAACCATCCCGGCATTTGCCTGGAGCGATTTAGGGAAATCACGGAAAACCTAAATCAGGATGGCCGGACGCGGGATTGAACCGTCGTCAATAGAAGCTGAACCTTAGGTACATATCAGCAACAGTTGTTAGATATCACGATATTCTCCAACACGACAATTATGTTGCGTTTCAAAAATACGTTTACACGGCTGGAGAACAGCAGATTAGCTGTTTCAGGTCACCGCTGTTAGGTTATGATATGAGAGGAAGTAATAAAAGATGAATCAGAAATAACGTTTCAAAGGCTTTCCTGTCAGAAAATGGATTGTACACACAACTGTGTGAATGTGCGTACAGAAAAAATTCCTTTGATTGCCTCATGCGAAATCTCTGAAACGTCACTGCTTTATTGCTTCAGAGGAGATTTGACAGGTGCTCGTACACAGTGGTTTGTTTTTATCGTTTGTAAAAGCTGTGAAAACATGGTTTTCCCTGTACACGGGGCAAGTGTAATGTAAATAAAGCCAACTGCGACTCTTCAAATTATTTGTTACCCAACTGACGCTAAACGATAATCAATTCTTGGACTGTATTCGATAATTTTCGGTACATACTTTTTTCTGAGTCATTACTCTTATGACTGCTTTGATGCGGCCTAATTTACCATTACGTATTTTTCAGCATTGAGTGAAGAGTAAAACTATTCCCGTTACCATTGCATGGTAAATTAACGTCAGTTTTCATACTTGCCGTGTAATAAGTACTACCCGGATTTAGACGATAAGCATATTGTCTCGCTATGAAATACTGAAGTAAGGCTTTGATTATGGACTGAAGAAATGGTATTCCTTCCTCTTCACTTTGTTTACATTGAATCCACATGCTGGAAAGGTGAAAACCGCTACTTGCAAGAATCCTAGAATGATAGAAAGTCGTGGTATAAGTAGCAATCGGTCCGTACTGAAGATCTTAATAATTCAGCTTTACTAATTACAGTACCGCAGGGTAATTGTAATTTTAAAGAATTATTTTAAAGCCACATTTGTATGGGTGATAGAAAACTAGATCTTATAGGCCTACTACAAATTATAACGTGTCGAACGGCAAAATATGTCTCTATTCGACTCATGTAACTGTGAAGTTACTTTTAAAATATTTAAGGTACAACAAATCTTCGTAATTATTTCGTCTTTACTAGTAACCCATATGATAGAATCTTCGCAAAGTCTGATGATAAATATCACCTACACTTTAGAAGGATCTGCTGTATGGTGAACTCCCCCCGTCGGAGGTTCGAGTCCTCCCTCGGGCCTGGGTGTGTGTGTTGTCCATAGCTTAAGTTAGTTTAAGTTAGAGTAATTAGTGGCTCAGCTTAGGGACCGATGACTTAAGCAGTTTGGTCCCATAAGATCTAACCACAAATTTACAAATTTTGTATGGCGAACATACAGCGGCATTTCTTATTTAGCCGCAAAATAAATTTATGTTGCAAATTAAGAGTGTGATTAATTTAGAAATTGATTTGGGCTAAGTTAAGTGGGTTGTACCGACTGGCAAATGGCTTATAATGTAAAGAAATGCAATGCAACGTACTTTGTGAGGATTAATATCATAAATACCTCTGATTATTCGATTGCGTCAGTAACGAAGTCAGTTCTGCCATACACAGGGTGACAAATATTGAACTATATGAAAAAAAACGTAAATTAATTACAAACTACGGCGTGCACACACTTTATTCAACATGTAAACTTCACTACAGATATTCGATTTAGGTTATGACATCCTCGATATGCCTACCATCATTGGCGATAATGCGGCGCAAACGCATAGCAAAATTCTGTATGATCCGCTGAAGTGTCGGAACATCGATGCTGTCGATGACATTCTGAATGGCTCTGCAATGGTTTTAGGGTTATTACAGTACACCTTGTCTTTAATATAGCCCCACTAAAAGCAGTTACATATGTTCAGATCCGGGGAATATGGCGGCCAATCAAGGACCATGCCAGTGGCTTCTGTGTACCCCAGAGCCATAATGCGGTCCCCGAAGTACTCCTCCAGGACATCAAACACCCTCCTGCTTCGATGGGGTAGAGCTCCATCTTGCATGAACCACATCTTATCGGAAACAGAGTCACTTTGGATAATTTGGAGTGAAATCATCTTCCAAAACCTTCACGTACTGTTCGGTAGTCACAATGCCAACAGAGAATATCACACCGATTATTCCGTGACTGGACGTTGTACACCACACAGTCACCCGTTGAGGGTGAAGAGACTTCCCGATCGCGAAATGTGGGTTCTTAGTCCCCCAAATGTGCCAATTTTGTTTATTGACGACCCTATCCAAATGAAAGTGGGCTTCGTCGCTTAACATGCGGATACTAATACCCATCATGGCCCGTGGCCAACCGTGCAGTTTTAACTTCCTAACGCAAACCGTTTAGAATTTATGACGACTTTATTTCACGTAGTTAAATAATTGTCACCCTGTATATACATGAAAGTAACAATGCATACGTAAGCATTGGCAAAAAGTATTTAATAACAGGAAGTAGTTCGAGATAGCGTATGGAACATAAGTGCCATGTTTGTTGTTGTGGTCTTCAGTCCTGAGAGTGGTTTGATGCAGCTCTCCATGCTACTCTATCCTGTGCAAGCTTCTTCATCTCCCAGTACCTACTGCAACCTACATCCTTCTGAATCTGGTCAGTGTATTCATCTCTTAGTCTCCCTCTACGATTTTTACCCTCCACGCTGCCCTCCAATACTAAATTGGTGAGCCCTTGATGCTTCAGAACATGTCCTACCAACCGATCCCGTCTTCTAGTCAGGTTCTGCCACAAACTTCTCTTAACCCGAATCCTATTCAATACCTCCTCATTAGTTATATGATCTACCCATCTGACCTTCAGCATTCTTCTGTAGCACCACATTTCGAAAGCTTCTATTCTCTTCTTGTCCAAACTAGTTATCGTCCATGTTTCATTTCCATACATGGCTACGCTCTATACAAATACTTTCAAAAACGACTTCCTGACACTTAAATCTATACTCGATGTTAACAAATTTCTCTTCTTCAGAAACGCTTTCCTTGCCATTGCCAGTCTACATTTGATATCCTCTCTACTTCGACCATCATTAGTTATTTTGCTCCCTAAATAGCAAAACTCCTTCACTACTTTAAGTGTCTCATTTCCTAATCTAATTCCCTCAGCATCACCCAACTTAATTCGACTACATTCCATTATCCTCGTTTTGCTTTTGTTGATGTTCATCTTATATCCTTCTTTCATGACACTGTCCATTCCGTTCAACTGCTCTTCCAAGTCCTTTGCTGTCTCTGACAGAATTACAATGGCATCGGCGAACCTCAAATTTTTTATTTCTTCTCCATGGATTTTAATACCTACTCCGAATTTTTCTTTTGTTTACTTCACTGCTTGCTCAATATACAGATTGAATAACATCGGGGATAGGCTACAACCCTGTCTCACTCCCTTCCCAACCACTGCTTCACTTTCATGCCCCTCGACTCTTATAACTGGTTTCTGTACAAATTGTAAATGGCATTTCGTTCCCTGTATTTTACCCCTGCCACCTTCATAATTTGAAAGAGTGTGGCATACAGAAATAAAACTCACATCATCAATTATTCAATACGAAGATAATCTTTCTTGGGGAAAGTGGATGATTTGTATTAGCAACGGAGCCGTGATATCAGCAACGGCTGAAGAGGCCTGTACTGCCGTTTGGAGGCTGTGGCTGTTGGCTAGCGTGGCGTTGCCGCACCCCGTCGCCCGTGTCGGTTGCGTAATTGAAGAGGTGCGACACCTGTCGGAGGCACCCACCGCATTCAGCGACAGCGATCACATTAGCTTCGACCGCAGCCGCTGGACATCTCAGTCGGCTGTTGGCGGCACTCGCTCGCCGGTCTTACGCGTATGCTGAAGGCGCCCTTGCCCCCACATCACAATGCTTAGCACTAGTCCTATTTTTTGCGGTATCACAAAACTCTCATTATTCCTTTGTGGAGCTAAGAAGAAAAACGTGCCTTGTCCGTTCTTCAAAATTCAGCAATGAGCGCAACTAACAGATTGATCCTAATCAGACAAATTAGAAAAACCATTGAATCATTTTCAGCAGGAAAAAAATGGCAAGTAAGAAAAATAAGACTGTCCTGCTTTACTGCAGATGTAAATGAGTGTCGCATCGAGTTTCTTTCCCTTATTGCGTACTACACTACTGGCCATTAAAATTGCTACACCAAAAAGAAGTGCAGATGATAAACGGGTATTCATTGGACAAATATATTATACTACAACTGACATATGATTACATTTTCACGCAATTTGGGTGCATAGATCCTGAAATCAGTACCCAGAACAATCACCTCTGGCCGTAATAACGGCCTTGATACGCCTGGGAATTGATTCAAACAGAGCTTGGATGGCGTGTACAGGAACAGCTGCCCATGCAGCTTCAAGACGATACCACAGTTCATCAATAGTAGTGACTGGAGTATTGTAACGAGCCAGTTGCTCGGCCACCATTGACCAGACGCTTTCAGTTGGTGAGAGATCTGAAGAATGTGCTGGCCAGCTCAGCAGTCGAACATTTTCTGTATCCAGACAGGCCAGTACAGGACCTGCAACATGCGGTCGTGCATGTAGGGTGTTGCAGGGATGGAATGAAGGGTAGAGCTACGGGTCGTAACACATCGGAAATGTAACGTCCACTGTTCAAAGTGCCGTCAATGCGAACAAGAGGTGACCGAGACATGTAACCAATGGCATCCAATACCATCACGCCGGGTGATAAGCCAGTGTGCGGATGACGAATACATGCTTCCAATGTGCGTTCACCGCCATGTCACCAAACACGGATGCGACCATCATGATGCTGTAAACAGAACCTGCATTCATCCGAAAAAATGACGTTTTTCCATTCGTGCGCCCAGGTTCGTCGTTGAGTACACCATCGCAGGCGCTCCTGTCTGTGATGCAGCGTCAAGGGTAACCGCATCCATGGTCTCCGAGCTGATAGTCCATGCTGCTGCAAACGTCGTTCAACTGTTCGTGCAGATGGTTGTTGTCTTGCAAACGTCCCCATCTGTTGACTCAGGGATCGAGATGCGGATAAGATGCCTGTCATCTCGACTGCTAGTGATACGAGGCCGTTGGGATCCAGCACGGCGTTCCGTATTACCCTCCTGAACCCACCGATTCCATATTCGGCTAACAATCATTGGATCTCGACCAACGCGAGGAGCAATGTCGCGATACGATAAACCGCAATCGTGATAGGCTACAATCCGACCTTTATCAAAGTCGGAAACGTGATGGTACGCATTTCTCCTCCTTACACGAGGCATCACAACAACGTTTCACCAGGCAACGCCGGTCAAGTGCTGTTTGTGTTTGAGAAAGTGGTTGCGAACTTTCCTCATGTCAGCACGTTATAGGTGTCGCCACCGGCTCCAACCTTGTGTGAATGTTCTGAAAAGCTAATCATTTGCATATCACAGCATCTTCTTCCTTTCGGTTAAATTTCGCGTCTGTAGCACGTCATCTTCGTCGTGTAGCAGTTTTAATGGCCAGTAGTGTAGCACCTTTTTACCTATCAACTACTAACATAATCCTACTTCAGTATAATAATTAATGAGTTACCATTTATTCATTGCTGCTATTTATTATTGGGATCACAAACATTAATAGTGATCTGTATTATTATTATTATTATTATTATTATCATCTTTATCCTGCATTTGATACGATTCGATACAGATTATATTTGTTCAGCACCAATGAAAATGGAAAGTGTTACACTTTGAAGCACAAGACCGATATGGGTCTTCAAACTTTGTGGAGATGTTCATCATAAAGGGGTACTGAATGATTAAACTTTCGCTCCATTCGGAACTGACGTCCATCATCAACATCCCTATGTGGTATGACCTGCACGGCCACCAATATATTCTTGTATTCTTTGAGTAGTGAAAGCAAACAAACGGCAAATGTCATCTTTAAGAACTTCTTGCCGACAGGACGCTGGAATGAAAGTGCGACTCTTATCGCATTCCACTCATGCTCTGTGGGTGACAAATCAGAGGACTGTGCACGCCAGTGAAGTGGCCATGCGCTCCTCAAGGCGTTTGAAGTGTATACTGCATTGCGTGGACTGCATTATCGTGTTTAAATGTATCACCTGTTACACTCGATCATGAAGGGTATGACAACAGTGTTCACCAGTCTTGCCGTACTGGCGAGCATTCAGCCTTCTTCCAACATTTACCAGATCATCCCTTTTATCACATCCAATAGCTCCACACATTAGGACTCAGGAGTTGGAGAGATAAGAGAGTCTAGAACAGATGTTTCCTGTAAACTTTCAAAATAAATGGTTCTGAGCACTATGAGACTTAACATCTGAGGTCATCAGTCCCCTAGAACTTAGAACTACTTAAACCTAACTACCCTAGACATCACACACATGCATGCCCGAGGCAGGATTCGAACTTGCGACCGTAGCGGTCGCGCGGTTCCAGACTGAAACGCCTAGAACCGCTGGGCCACCACGGCCGGCTGTAAACTTTCACCAGGTCTTCTAGGGACAGCTTGGCGTCCATCTCACCGCCACAAACCAAAATGAAACTCGTCTCTGAGAAATAGAGGATCCCACTGAATGTCTCAGTTGACTCTGACTATACAGCATGAGAGTCTCGGATGTGTTTGGTTTGGTCTGTGCGGTAAACGACACATGACAGCTGGAGAGCTTCCAGTAATGTGGTCGCTCCTGTTCGAGATGGCACTCTGCGTGGAGCCTCTGCCCGAATTCCGGCTGTTGTCTTCTGTCTGTTCTTCAGAGCCGGTCGCATAACCCTCAGATCTTCACGTGGTGCAGTCCTTCTGGAAGGATCCACCCGTAGTTTTCTCGGAACTCTGCTGACCTGAGTCCATCTTGTTCCCACTAGTTCTGTTGGTAAGATCTGTCTTTGTGATTCTACCATTTCCCTCATGCCAAAGAGTCGCCCTTTCGCAGAGTCCGAAAGATGACGATATACAGGACGTTCCCGTCCTCTGGAAACCCCAAAAGGCGATGTCCACCTGAAAAATTCCAGTACGCTACACGCTGCTAACAACAATGATGCATCCTTTCCATTCTCCTCTGTAGGAATGGCTACATACTGCACTGAAAATGAACTCGAGTAACGATGAAACTATAATTAATTGTTCAGGTAAGGAAATACTGCAGCATCAGATTGTTAGCGTCCGGTCAAGGTATTGAGGTTAATTACTCTCAGTGTTTTCAGCGTCATTGCCACATTCATTTTCCAGTGATAGCTGCAAATACAGCTGACGTTCTTAGTAATACGTCCCTTCCCACTTGCTCTGGCTAGCTGCAAATACAGCTGACGTTCTTAGTAATACGTCCCTTCCCACTTGCTCTGGCTACCCAACTTGTGCCAACTGCGCCACTCTCGAGCATTTCTTCCCAGTGTATTCTTCTGGACGAGTTATGCTTTGTCAATGGACAGGCGCAGGGCAGAGCTCGCTGTCGTATACAAGAAAGCTATCTTGACGGAAGACACTCACGGGTGCACTATGCTCCATACGGCGCACGCACATGTCAGATCTCTGACAGCCGTCTCGATGAGTTCCTCCATACATGCCAATACCTAAACCTATCTATAATACTTCTAAGACATAGCAAAAAGCCAGAATTTCGTCTAATTCCGGAAAATTTTAAACGGCCATGTGTTTTTAAAACGTGCATTCAATAGTAAAATAGAGGCATACATACACTTCGAATCCAACAACAACAAAGCAAAAACAAACCAATAAATGTTTATTGACATCAAATTCATTTATAGGAAGTGCTTGAGTTTTTCTTCTACTAACCTCCTGAGGTAGCCCTACGGCCTGTTTGGAGACTGCACATTTATATCTGGACTCGGCATACGAGTATGTTTTTATTGCCACTGACAGTAATATAAAATTTTTGCCCACAGCCGTTCTGCTATTAATTTCTGCCATATTATTTCTTCTTTAAATATGATCCTACTTCATCTGACATGTATCCATCACACAGCAAATAGTCACAGCTATATACATATAAACCTAATGAGAGCTATTGTTTACATTCTGACGTCCACACGCAGTACGTCAGCAAATGAAAGAATTCTCTCGATGGACTCGTTAGCATGACGAAGTAACAAACTGCTACTATTTAGCCAAAAAGGCTTTAAACACATCAATCTTTGTGAACTTCTGGCTGACGTGTAAGAGATAGTTTTCGAGATGACGTCAACACCTTTTTTGAACTCAAGCAACAAAGAACATCGATTTGCTAACTTCTTCATCTATATGACAAATATCCTCCCCATTATACCGAAAAACTGAGAAGAAAACCTGTATGTCGACCAATGGGTGAGCTGCCACGGCTCACGAATTTGCGACGCTAATTATCGTACATACAAACGACGTCTGCCCCAGAAAATAATATTGCCTCCAAATAGATATGGAACAGAGTCAGTCAGTCTGAGAGTAATGCTAGCGTCAGAGTCGCTCATACATTAACTGACAACATACAGACATCAGCTGTCTCTGACTGGACTAAGGATAGGAAAAGTAAAGGCAGCAGCTAGTTCTACGGATACTTTTGAGAAACTAAACGAGTACTTCATTTTCCCGACAATTACCACAGGACTGCAAACAAAAATAGGAACTACTTATTATTTCACGCGGGAAAATGACGACAGCAGCGAAAAACTGTCTTAAGCACGTCACTATCAGCATCTGCTGGGTATTACGGCGATGTAAGGCAAAACAGCAAGCTTGTTATTGACATAGTAATGCCCAAAATAACATATTTTATTCCGGCGTAACGACAAGCGCCGGCACGACACTCAAGAACGGAAGAGCACAGAGGGCGCTGAGACGACGACTGCCAATAGTACGCTGATTAGGACATACCAAGACAGGAGCGACATCTAAACGAAGAGAATATAAGCGCCGCGCCGCCTAGCCACGGCCGGAGTGGAAGAAGAGCCGTCATACAAACGCTATAGCAGTCACTTACGAACTATGTTGTTTAGCTTATATTGAAATTGTATATACCAAAGGACACTGTCCGCCGCTCGTGGTCTCGCGGTAGCGTTCTCGCTTCCCGAGCACGGGATCCCGGGTTCGATTCCCGGCGGGGTCAGGGATTTTCACCTGCCTCGAGATGACTGGGTGTTTGTGTTGTCCTCATCATTTCATCATCATCCAGGAAAAGTGGCGAAATTGGACTGATCAAAGATTGGATAATTGTACGGGCGCTGATAACCACGCAGTTGAGCGCCCCACAAACCAAACATCATCATCATCATACCAAAGGACACTGATTATTTCCATGTCGCCATTTACTTGCCACACACCTTTGTGAATACGCAAAGTTAAGTACGATCAATTTAACTTACTGTAATAAATTCCATTAATACGAATTGCTTTAATTATTGTATAGCGATCTGAGAAAACAGCTTCGTAGGCCCCCTATATTAGACGAGTGGGCAGAATACAAAAGGTATAACAGAAGAAGAAGCGAAGAACGATTGTGCCGTCCGGTGTGGCCGTGCGGTTCTAGGCGCTTTAGTGTGGAACCGCGTGACCGCTACGGTCGCAGGTTCGAATCCTGCCCCGGGCATGGATATGTGTGATGTCCTTAGGTTAGTTAGGTTTAAGTAGTTCTAAGTTCTAAGGGACTGATGACCACAGATGTTAAGTCCCATAGTGCTCAGAGCCATTTGAACCAAGAAAGATTGTGATTTAACGTCCCATTGACGTGAAGGTCATTAGTGAGGCGCCAGCTCTAATTGTGGCAGAATGAGGAAGGAAATCGGTCTTGTGCTTTCAAGGAGACGATCGCCTTAGGCGATTTAGGGAATAACAGAAAAACTAAATCGGAACGGCCACACCAGTATTTTAAACACTATCCTTCCGAATGCAAGTCCTATGGCTCACAAATGCACCACATTTCTGGATCCCAAACCTTCACCACAAGTGATGTGTCAAGCCACTACTCAAGGTGGACAGTCACAGTTCCCGCTGTTTACCGCACATATGCCATCTTCCTTGAGACCTCACACTCTCTCTGGCAGCCCTACCAGTTATGCCTGAACATTTCGCCACGTATGTTGGGTCCGGCTCGCCTATTAATGTTTCCCGTTATGTCAGTATAGTTTCTGCAGCAACAGTGTCACTCGAAAAGTAATTTAATGTCTGTACGAGTTTATCAGTAAATATCAAAGTGACAGCTAGTCTTTGACAAAAGAGGTCTCCTGAGACCAACGAAAGGGTGAGGAGAGACGCTGCATATGCCCGATCTGTGAAAAACTGGAAGGAAATTGAACCACGGTGCACGAAATCGACAATCGTAAATCTGAATTTAAGGTGGCTAGTTCGCATAAAAAACCATATAGCAGGTGAAGAGGAATGGTTTTATTGATCATGAAGTGTGCATGACGTGTTTACGAATTTTTTCGTCTTCAGAAATACAGGTGCAAAGGTAACGCAACGAGAACAGCGTTACCGGTTGTATACGTTGAATGAGGCGACAGGCTACTCGTGTTGTGCGTAAAACTGGTAACGCTCTTGTTCTTGTACTACCTTTTCAGTTGGATTTCTGAAGATGGAAATGTTTTTGAAACGCGTCATGCTTTCTTTATAATCAAAAAAGTCATTCTCCACCTGCGGCATGACATTTTATGCGACATACCCAGTTTAACTAGATCTACGCATGTACTACTGTAATGGTCACTACCCTCCTACCTGACTTTATGTCACACCTATATAAAATCAATGACTTATGGAGTTAAAGAGGGTTGAGGACTATCAAAACAGACGCAGCTACATATAAAGTTTACATGCTACGAATATCCGTCTCGTTGATAATTACTCCTCTAGTTGTTGATGATGGATTCTTTCATCGTTTGTATTATTTGATAACCAGATAGTTGGAGTTGATCAGGCACAATGGATTGAGATGCCACTGTTGATACATTATATCCAACGTCGAAAATTTATAGTCAGTTGTAGTAATAGAATTGTATTATCTTTTATCCGAGTGATTGGGTGGCAGTATTCAAATGCACTCTCAGAAATAATAACTGTTTAATGCAACAACCATACTAAGTACAGCTTGCGAGGAGTGTCTAGACAACCTGAGAGCAGCAGTGTCTTGAGGAGAGGAAATATCAGTAACAAGACACTCTTACGAGGCGGGCTCGTAGGTAGTCCACACATGAGCAACAAGGTGCCGTGACGACACGGTCTCACGAAGTCATTAGCTCGTACACTAGTGGCTCCCAACCTGTGGGTAATTACTCCCGATGGGTAAAACGAAATTGTGTGGGGGGTGAAAGCTAAACAAAAATGGTTGAAATGGCTCTGAGTACTATGGGACTCAGCAACTGAGGTCATCAGTCCCCTAGAACTTATAACTACTTAAACCTAACTAACCTAATGACATCACACACATCCATGCCCGAAACAGGATTCGAACCTGCGACCGTAGCGGTAGCGCGGTTCCAGACTGAAGAGCCTAGAACCTCTCGGCCACAAGGGCCGGCGAAAGCTAATCGATTCGATTCTGTTTCAGTCACGTAACTAAATTATTTTCCAAAGATCATTACTATTATCACAGTTTTGTAAGACTCTAATATCAACTGTACAAGTTATCAATAATTACTTTTTCTCAATAAGTAGCATTAATGCGATGGAGATTACAGGTTCATCACATAGTCGACCCACTAGACACATATGTTGTGCTTTGTCCTGTACATCACTGATGATAAAAGTGAGACATATAAGTAACAAATGCTAAATATCTCAAGAAAATGTTGCTGTTTCTCCAAGATGTAGATAGTACTAGCAGTAATCCAGAAATTGCTTCATTACTCGCTTCTAAACATATAAATGTCTTAATTAACAGCAAGACACCACAGTAGCTACATAAGGGCTACTATAGTGCTCAACACAGTATTATTATTATTATTATTATTATTATTATTGTAATTATTATTGTCACTGTTACCATCAGTGGCTGTCGTCAGACGAAAAGCATCAACAACCTAAAGTCATCCAGTTTATGCCATTTAGACGTAAGGAGTGCAGCAGTCAAGTGATTTACGTACAGTAAGTATAGTGCACACATTTTCAATTGGGTTGCTTTGTGCAGGTCAAGCAAGTGCCACAATGGATAGGAGTAATGCAGGGGCAGTACGTTTTGTAAAAGTGTATACACTCACTGTGGATAGCTTGCTTTCTTATCTGAGAAGGAATTGTAGATATCGCTTGCACTGTACCACGAATTAATTCGTCATTCATTCTAACACACACATACACACACACACGACTAAATATCATCCATATTTCATCATGTTAAAAATAAAAGTCTTCCAAGAAAAGTTTATCATTGTACAGTTTAGTTAGATGCTGAAGTTGGTGATAATGTGGGGGACGTGAGACGGGCAACAGAGGACATGGGAGGGGGGATACTACCTAATGTATAACTGCACTCAGCGGTAGCGGTATCAGGAACGTTGGGGACCACAGTCGTAGCCAGGCACATGCGAATCCTGCGAAGCGGTGTCCTCGGTAGCGGCTGACGGAAGTGCACCGGCGGACGTAACTCACGCCGATGGCGAGACGACAGCTTGGCGGCAGCGGCGGCGGCAGGCGGGTTCCGTAACGGAGACACGTAGCGGAGCTGCTGCCGCTCGATCAGAGGCCGGAACGTCGTGGCTTTCGAAGCATGAAGCGCCGATCTAAATAGAAATCAGAAACGGAGTGAGTACGATTCTAATGTTCGGGTTGCATACTCGAAAAAACAAGGCCCATCTGTCGCATCAGTGCTAACGGATTTCATTCGTTTCTGTGTAGTTCCGCGAGTATGACGAGTGTTGAGAACCGGGGCACTGTGGTCGCTTCAGTCTCGTCGACTTGTTCTCTGTTGTGAAGAGTGCAGGAGTGTAAAGCTAGTCGAGACTTACTGTTAGTACAGAAGATGAGAAGACGATCTTGCTCCAGTAAAGTAGCAATGACAAGGAGAAACGACCTACTGTAGGAATGAAATAGGCATTAAGGATGCTGTGTTTTGTGAGAGTATGGAGAGTACAAGATGAAAAATAATTGATGCAAAGTAAAAACTTGTTCCATTAGACGAGTGACTGATATCTAGAATAAGTTTCCCACCATAGTCCACACTTCAGACGAAAAACATACAAATTTCGTCCAGTGCAAACAAAATGACGGTTTATTTCACTTCCACCATGAATAAATACACTGGTGTCCAAAATAAAGCAACAAACCGAAATTTTATAAGGTTGCATTTATTCTATGGCTCTAAATGGCTCTGAGCACTATGGGACTCAACTGCTGAGGTCATTAGTCCCCTAGAACTTAGAACTAGTTAAACCTAACTAACCTAAGAACATCACAAACATCCATGCCCGAGGCAGGATTCGAACCTGCGACCGTAGCGGTCTTGCGGTTCCAGACTGCAGCGCCTTTAACCGCACGGCCACTTCGGCCGGCCTGCATTTATTCTGCCACAAAACAGTATAATCAGGCGATAGTAATGTAGAAACAGTATAACGAATACTGAACGCAAACAACTGCAATATGCATAACGGTAGACAAAAATGTTCTTAAAATTTTTTCGAACTGAATGGATTTACACACACATTCTAACAACTGGTTAATGCGTTCAGAATGGGGTGTGACCACCTGTGGCATCATGTTGAGGGAATAACGGCCATTATGCAGCGCTGCTCGCAAGTGTTGAAGAGTAGTTGGTGGATGCTGACGTGATGCAACCCTTGTCACTAGTGGATCTCTGACGCGCTCTGTGGAATTCAAATCGAGAGAGCGAGCAGGCCACGCCATTCGTGCAGTCTCTTCCGTTTTGAGGGAAACATCAACCATCCGTGGTGTATGAGGTCGAGCATTCTCGTCCAGCAAAAGGAAGTCTGGGACCACAGCACCTCACAACAACCGCACATGAAGGTCCCAAGATCTCTTCAGAATACCTGACAGCAGTTAAACTTTGCCGATTTAATATTACAATTTCATGAAGAGGTATTCGAGTGATCAACATAATCCCTGTCCACATCATTAGGGATCATCCTCGGTATCAGTCTCTTTCCACAATAGTTTGGTCTCGAAATCGTATCCCACGTTCCGTCGAGATGCGAATGCATCGAGAATCACTCTCCAGACGAAATCTGGACTCATCTGTGAAAAGAACACTGGCCCACTGTTCGACAGTCCAGGTGCCATGATGTCGGCTCCACTCTAGACGTTCCCTTCTGTGAAGACGCGTCAGAGGTACTCGTACAGCAGGTCTCCAACAATAGAGGCCACTCTGCCGAAGGCTTCTGTACACCGTTTGCCTCTCAACAACACGTCCAGTAGCTGATGCGAGGTCAAATGCCAGTTGACGTGCAGTAATAAGGCGGTACCGTCGTGCCCTTACAGGCAAATAACGGTCCACTCTTTCTGACGCCACCCGTGGTCGACCCCGCTCTGGTCTTCGGGACACTGTTTCGATCTCTATAAACTGTCGCCACATCCGGAAAACGAAAGAATGATTCACATTAAGCTATTGGGCCACCATCAGTTTGCGACTGTCCTATTTCCATTCTTTCCACGACCTTGCACCGCAGAGAGCCTGGTAGGTGTCTTCTCGTGCCATACTGCATCGTCTGTGACAGTGTACACAACGACTGTGAATGTGGGACTACCCGCGCAAACACAATCCGGTTTGATAGGTGCCCTGACGTCATCGTTGGCGTGGTTTTCCATTGACCAGGATGCCGTCTTCCGTGCAGGACACGATCGTACGGACAATTGTTGACATTCTGCATGATTATACCGTGAATTAGACACAGGACTTGGAAGTAGTGGTTTGTTGCTTTAATTTTGGACACCAGTGAATATGTGTTGCATCAAACGAAAACAGAGCAAAGAGCAGCCTCACTGTTGTATCCCAGCGACAAAAAAGCGCTCTATTTCTGTAATCGTTTGGACATGGCAACTTGCGCTTATGGGCTAACAGCGAATTGTGTAGCTTCTCATTAATTTCTGTAATTTATCTTAATGCTTAATCACCATTCAAAGATTGCAGTTATCCTCTTGCCGGCCGAAGTGGCCGCGCGGTTCTGGCGCTGCAGTCTGGAACCGCGAGACCGCTACGGTCGCAAGTTCGAATCCTGCCTCGGGCATGGATGTGTGTGATGTCCTTAGGTTAGATAGGTTTAACTAGTTCTAAGTTCTAGGGCACTAATAACCTCAGCAGTTGAGTCCCATTGTGCTCAGAGCCATTTTAACCATTTTTGAGTTATCCTCTTGTGATGTTTCCTTGTACTGTTGTTACAGACTCGGTAACGCCCCGAAAGTATGTAAACAGGGTATTCGGAAATTCCTGTTACAAACTTCTAGGCCTTGGAAAGAGGAGTGAGAATATAATAGTTTGAATATGTCCGAAAACGAATCACTTCCGTGCCACAACCATTTGAAAACACGTTGGTAACGCGGCCACTTTTATAAGTAATACATCACTTGTTTAACAATTCCACTTATTAATAACCAAAGAAGCAAAAAGGAAACTTAATCACGTTTCACAAACACTGTTGTTTACAGTGGCGTCTCCTTGGAGCATCACACTCATTCCTGCTAACGGTCAAGATACCCTTCTTTCTAATCTGTTGTGTAATTATAGCGAGAAGGGTATGCGATGGAATCAAACGTTGTGGATAACGATTTTGATAAAGGGGACGAGCAGCTCCTCCATTGTGGTCGGCTTCGCCATACACAAGGACCATGTTGGTGTATTCTGCAAACATGTACTCAGTCACCTTGCTCTAACGTTATTGTTGTTGTGGTCTTCAGTCCAAAGACTGGTCTGATGCAGCTCTTCATGCTACTCTATCCTGTGCAAGCCACTTCGTCTCCGAGTAACGACTGTAACCTCCATCCTTCTGAATCTGCTTTGTGTATTCATTTCTTGGTTACCCACTGCGATTTTCAGCCTTCGCGCTTCCCTCTAATACCAAACTAGTGATCCCTTGATGCCTCAGAACGTGTGCCACAAACCAACGCCTTCTTCTCATCAAGTTGTGTCACGAATTCATCTTCTCCCCCGATCTATTCAGTACCTCCTAATTAATTACGTGATCTACCCATCTAACCCACAGCCTTCTTTTGTAGCACCACATTTCAAAAGTTTCTATTCTATTCTTGTCTAAACTATTTATCGTTCATGTTTCACTTCCATACGTGGCTACACTCCATATAAATACTTTCGGAAAAGGCTTTCTGACACTTAAATCTATACTCAGTGTTAACAAGTTTCGCTTCCCCAGAAACTCTTTCCTTGCAATCGTCAGTCTACATTTTATATCCTCTTTACTTCGACTGTCGCCAGTTATTTTGTTGCGCAAATAGCAAAACTCATCTACTACTTTAAGTGTCTTATTTCCTAATCTAATTTCCTCAGCATCACCTGATTTAATTCTACTATATTACATTAGCCTCGTTCTGCTTTTGTTGATGTTCATCTTATGTCCTCCTTTCAAGTCACTCTCCATTCTGTTCAACTGCTCTTCCAAGTCCTTTGTTGACTCTGGCAGAATTGAAATGTCATCAGCAAACTTCAACGTTTTTGTTTCCCCTCCCGGTATTTTAATTCCTGCTCCATATTTTTCTTTTGTTTCCTTTATTGCTTACTCGATACACAGATTGAATAACAACGGGGATAGGCTACAATCCTGTCTCACTTCCTACTCAACCACTGCTTCCCTTTCGTAAAGAGACCCCGCGATCGCAGCGCTTGTGCTGCAACTTACACCCCAGGTAGTGGAAGAGCTGGCGCCCTGGAAGACGTGGCGGGTAATGTAGACAGTAACATCACTACCTACAAATGACTTCCGAGGCGTTCCTGGCCTGCGAGGCATATACTGAAGTGTGATGGCCAAACATGCAAGGGCCTATCCCTGCCTATCGCATATAAATCACGCTACAAGATTCTATTAAAATTTCAACTCTCATGAATGCTTCAATCTCGTATGACATTCCCAACTAGCGAATTACTTCGCAATATTTTTCCAACACGTGACCGTAAAGTTCGGTACACTACCACGTTTTGTTTCGAATACTTCTGACCGAGTGTTCACGATCGACCACGTCTGAAGGTTCAACATTAACCCATATATGCCCAAGGGGTCGAAAATTTCCCTGATGCCCCCTGACGAGTTCGCCTGAACTCAGGCTGACCGCACAACAAATGTGCTAGTCGGGTAGCACCGAGCATTCGACAGGTCTCCATAAATACGGCAATCTTGAAACAAAGCCTGGGTCACGCCGGTAAGTGAGGATAACTGTATATGTTTCTGTTAGAAAAGATTTAGCGCAACGTATTCAACATATTATTTTTACTGGTCAGGTCACAAGAATATGTGCGCTTTGTAAAAATGAAACTGTCAAATAGTGCCCCAAATGTAACCTACAGGGTTACAATTATTGAAATATATGAAGAAAATGTAAATTAGTTACAAACTACGGCGTGCACACACTTTATTCAGCATATAAACGTCACTACTTTAGGTTATGACATGTTCGATATCCCTACCATCATTGCCGATGATGTGGCGCAGACGAATAGCAAAATTCTGCATGACCCGCTGAAGTGTCGGGACATTGACGCTGTCTATGACCTCCTGAATGGTCGTTTTGAGCTCAGCAATGGTTTTGGTGTTATTCCTGTACACCTTGTCTTTAATACAGCCCCACGAAGAGGAGTCGCACGTGTTCTGATCCGGAGACTATGGCGGACAACTGAGGCTCATGCCAGTGGCCTTGGGTACCCCAGAGCCAGAGTGCGGTCCCCAAAGTGCTCCTCCAGAGCATCAAACACTCTCCTGCTTCGATAGATTAATCATCGTTCATTAGCACAAAATATGATTTATTTTGATCATTACTGTTCCATAGTAGTATATAAGTTTATGTACCCATGGGCTCACTGATGGCTCACTTTAAAAAAACCCTTTGAGAACTGACAAGTACAAATTACTGTTGCAGTTGTTATCTGCGGTCATTAATAAATGATATATGTGAAAGTCATACAATCAGGTGCCAAAAAAGGTTCTGGGCACACGTGGGTTAACTACTGCTGGGCTGGTGCGCCCTTAAACACAAACGACCTTAAACACAGAAATGCCTAATCGCGCTTCACTCAGTACGTATTTGCTATCGTATAGATCAAGATGCAGCAACGGTAAACTCACAACACCATAAATTCGGTATTACTAATTTTTTCTTATTCGCTAATAACAAAATTAAAGCAACAATTCTAAGCACATCTTTACCTCCGGGAGACGTGGCGACAGGCGCCTTGCCTATTTCCCGGTATACCTCCGATTGTAGGTGTATGGAGCTGAACGCCAACTTGCGGACTGTCTATGCGTAACGGACAGGTCTGCCTGGGTGTGTATGAAGCCCTTCATTAACGCGGGTTCAACTTACCGATTACTTAACGATAAATAACCTATCAGACGAACACGATTCAGACTTCCGCAAACAGCATAACAAAGCATCAGGACGAAGTGAAGAGGCGACTGGCGGGTGGAAACTGGGTGCAGGGGTAGGATTTTCCTTCGTGGAGATGCTGCCACGCTAATAAAATAAACTCACACGAAACGAGGATGATTATATAGTTTATCCGTGGCACAAGTAATAAGGACTCTTTTGCCTACTTGCAGGAGAGGTTCGTCTGCAGTAGTTTTGCTGATAGTGGATCTCTTGTTTGCCATATCTTCCATGGGATAAGGTACAGGGATAGACAAACGTATAGAAACACCAAAAACAGCACATTACTATGACTAAGACGGTCTGAGAAAACCGTTGGCTTTCAAAACATCTGCCGCGCGGGATTAGCCGAGCTGCAGTCATGGACTGTGCGGCTGCTCCTGGCGGAGGATCGAGTCCTCCCTCTGGCATGGGTGTGTGTATTTGTCCTTAGGATACTTTAGGTCAAGTAGTGTGTAAGCTTAGGGACTGGTGACCTTAGCAGTTAAGTCCCATAAGATTTCACATTTACATTTCAAAACATCTTCCAGTTGTCTTGGAATGGATAAATAGGGGTCCTTTATTGTTATCATGGGAATGTTACACCATTATTCCTGCAAAACACTGGCAAGTTCAGGCAACGATGCTGCAGGTGGATAGCGACATGCACTCTTCTCTCCAAAGTAGACGGCGAACGCTTAATACAAGTAATTTTGAGATCTGGTGATTGTAGTGGCCAGGCTAGATGCAACAGTTCGTCCTCGTGCTCACAGAATCAATCCTGGACAATGTGACATGTGTGAACAGGTGCAATGTCGTGTTGAAACACGTAATCACCACTGAACAAATATTGTACCATGGGATGGGCCTTATCAGCCAAAATTGTCACACACTCCTTGGAAGTAATGCAAACTGGCAGAGTAACCATGGGGTTCATGGAATACCAAGATATGTCTACCCAAAACCCTGCGATTTTCACTTGGCAGCAAGCAGTCTGCAAGATAGACTTGCAACGGCGCATGTCGACAGGAAGCGAGAAACAGCGGCAACAAGACTCATTCAACCAAATGATTTTCTTCCATTCCTCCATAGTCCCGGTTCTATGGCTTCGGTACCCCGTTTTCCTGTTCAGGCATTTGCACCACTGATGTTTGGTTTCGAAATTCAAGCTTGACCTGCAAATCCCAGCGTATTGGGGTTCACTTCACGTTGTTTTGATACCGACGGGGTTTGGGAGCGTGACATACAGTTCAGCAGTGACTTTTTTTGCCGTCGTCTTATTTTTCGTCGCAAACATCTTCGTTGACTGTCTGGCACGATCACTCGACATACACTTGCGTACTCGTTATGACTTTGCGGATGTTGATTTCCCGCTTTTCCTATATACGGTATATATTTTCGATACGGTGCCTCCTTAAATACCAAACACTTCACGTACCTTGGTTAAGGAAACACCCGCCATGTGAGCACCAGAATTTGTCCACGTTCGAATTCACTTAGATCCGACATAATGCACTCACAACTACACAGAACACTCTTCTGACCACGACTGACAATTACAACCCAGTGAGGACATTGCACAGGTGCCGTTCGTGGTCAAATACAACAGTGGAGCCCTCAGTTTTGGCAATTATCTGCATATACACTCCTGGAAATGGAAAAAAGAACACATTGACAACGGTGTGTCAGACCCACCATACTTGCTCCGGACACTGCGAGAGGGCTGTACAAGCAATGATCACACGCACGACACAGCGGACACACCAGGAACCGCGGTGTTGGCCGTCGAATGGCGCTAGCTGCGCAGCATTTGTGCACCGCCGCCGTCAGTGTCAGCCAGTTTGCCGTGGCATACGGAGCTCCATCGCAGTCTTTAACACTGGTAGCATGCCGCGACAGCGTGGACGTGAACCGTATGTGCAGTTGACGGACTTTGAGCGAGGGCGTATAGTGGGCATGCGGGAGGCCGGGTGGACGTACCGCCCAATTGCTCAACACGTGGGGCGTGGCTTGGTTCAAATGGCTCTGAGCACTATGGGACTTAACATCTATGGTCATCAGTCCCCTAGAACTTAGAACTACTTAAACCTAACTAACCTAAGGACATCACACAACACCCAGCCATCACGAGGCAGAGAAAATCCCTGACCCCGCCGGGAATCAAACCCGGGAACCCGGGCGTGGGAAGCGAGAACGCTACCGCACGACCACGAGATGCGGGCGTCAGGTCTCCACAGTACATCGATGTTGTCGCCAGTGGTCGGCGGAAGGTGCACGTGCCCGTCGACCTGGGACCGGACTGCAGCGACGCACGGATGCACGCCAAGACCGTAGGATCCTACGCAGTGCCGTAGGGGACCGCACCGCCACTTCCCAGCAAATTAGGGACACTGTTGCTCCTGGGGTATCGGCGAGGACCATTCGCAACCGTCTCCATGAAGCTGGGCTACGGTCCCGCACACCGTTAGGCCGTCTTCCGCTCACGCCCCAACATCGTGCAGCCCGCCTCCAGTGGTGTCGCGACAGGCGTGAATGGAGGGACGAATGGAGACGTGTCGTCTTCAGCGATGAGAGTCGCTTCTGCCTTGGTGCCAATGATGGTCGTATGCGTGTTTGGCGCCGTGCAGGTGAGCGCCACAATCAGGACTGCATACGACCGAGGCACACAGGGCCAACACCCGGCATCATGGTGTGGGGAGCGATCTCCTACACTGGCCGTACACCACTGGTGATCGTCGAGGGGACACTGAATAGTGCACGGTACATCCAAACCGTCCTCGAACCCATCGTTCTACCATTCCTAGACCGGCAAGGGAACTTGCTGTTCCAACAGGACAATGCACGTCCGCATGTATCCCGTGCCACCCAACGTGCTCTAGAAGGTGTAAGTCAACTACCCTGGCCAGCAAGATCTCCGGATCTGTCCCCCATTGAGCATGTTTGGGACTGGATGAAGCGGTCTGCACGTCCAGCACGAACGCTGGTCCAACTGAGGCGCCAGGTGGAAATGGCATGGCAAGCCGTTCCACAGGACTACATCCAGCATCTCTACGATCGTCTCCATGGGAGAATAGCAGCCTGCATTGCTGCGAAAGGTGGATTTACACTGTACTAGTGCCGACATTGTGCATGCTCTGTTGCCTGTGTCTATGTGCCTGTGGTTCTGTCAGTGTGATCATGTGATGTATCTGACCCCAGGAATGTGTCAATAAAGTTTCCCCTTCCCGGGACAATGAATTCACGGTGTTCTTATTTCAATTTCCAGGAGTGTATGTTCAAGCATGTATGTATAGCGGAGTTTTTATATTTTTGTCCAACCATGTATCTCAACCCAGGTACCGTTATTCTGCTCAATTAAAAGTTATATTTATGAGAGGAAAGCAAGTAAAGTGAGTTGATTAATGCCTCGGCAGTTAGAAAAAGCTGATATTGGCCTACCATATCGCCCCATATCTCTGTTCCAATTTTTTTTCAAGTTAGCGCCGATTTGAGGGCAAACGGTGTATTGAAATTAGATGAAACGAAATAATGTAGCCCTCTCTCTCTCTCTCTCTCACACACACACTCACACCCACACACACACACACACCCACACACACACACACACACGCACACATTTTTCAGGAAACTTAGAAACAGCATATAGCTCCAATGCTTTTAATAACACCAAGGAGTACTTTATCAAGGCCCTAACCACAGTGGGAACAATGGAGTATGCAAAAAGATAGAGTAAAGACGAGACGGATAATCTCATGGGAAACTGTTCACATGCTGGTATGGCGGCGTTGATGGAGACGGATTGAGAACTACGCATAACTGACGTTTTAACGAGTCGCTGGCGTCCTGATACCTTCGCCATTCAATTTTTTCCGCTGAGTACGTCACCCAGTACTTGGCTGCTGATACCAACTCAAGCAGCGGTTACCTAAAGGAACCACCCCAGAATCACACCATACCCAAGCCAAGGCCAGGCACTTCACACAGTTGGCAAGACGTGGCCACATCGTGCCGAAAGCAGCGGGGCTGCATCTTGTACTGTACCCTTGAGGACAGGCACTCGGGAATCTGCCCTTTTTACCTCACCAAGAATTTCGAAGCAGCTTTCCTGCCCTTATTTCCTTATTTGAAACAATACTGTGAATTTAAATAAATGTGCCATCGACGTCGCATGTTATGGGACAAATGTAGAGCCGGCCTGGGTGTCCGAGCGGTTCTAGGCGCTACAGTCTGGAACCACGCGACCGCTACGGTCGCAGGTTGGAATCCTGCGTCGGGCATGGATGCGTGTGATGTCCTTAGGTTAGTTAGGTTTAAGTAGTTCTAAGTTCTAGGGAACTGATGACCTCAGAAATCAAGTCCCATAGTGCTCAGAGCCATTTGAACCATTTGAACAAATGTAGTGGGGTGGGGGGAGCAGGAGCTGTTGTGATAATTTTCAAAGATTAACTGGCCCATTAGAGACCGGAAGGAAGGAAGACAAGGATTTCTGGTCAGATGAGTATCGGGTAATATCAACAGCAGCAGAAAATGGTATAACAGGTGTAGGATTCGTTATGAACAGGAAGGTAGGGCAGAGGGTGTGTTACTGTGAACAGTTCAGTGACCGGGTTGTTCTAATCAGAATCGACAGCAGACCAACGCCGACAACGATAGTTCAGGTATACATGCCGACGTCGCAAGCTGAAGATGAACAGATAGAGAAAGTGTATGAGGATATTGAAAGGGTAATCCAGTATGTAAAGGGGGACGAAAATCTAATAGTCATGGGCGACTGGAATGCACTTGTAGGGGAAGGAGTAGAAGAAAAGGTTACAGGAGAATATGGGCTTGGGACAAGGAATGAAAGAGGAGAAAGACTAATTGAGTTCTGTAACAAGTTTCAGCTAGTAATAGCGAATACCCTGTTCAAGAATCACAAGAGGAGGAGGTATACTTGGAAAAGGCCGGGAGATACGGGAAGATTTCATTTAGATTACATCATGGTCAGACAGAGATTCCGAAATCAGATACTGGATTGTAAGGCGTACCCAGGAGCAGATATAGACTCAGATCACAATATAGTAGTGATGAAGAGTAGGCTGAAGGTCAAGATATTAGTCAGAAAGAATCAATACGCAAAGAAGTGGGATACGGAAGTACTAAGGAATGACGAGATACGTTTGAAGTTATCTAACGCTATAGATACAGCAATAAGGAATAGCGCAGTAGGCAGTACAGTTGAAGAGGAATGGACATCTCTAAAAAGGGCCATAACAGAAGTTGGGAAGGAAAACATAGGTACAAAGAAGGTAGCTGCGAAGAAACCATGGGTAACAGAAGAAATACTTCAGTTGATTGATGAAAGGAGGAAGTACAAACATGTTCCGGAAAAATCAGGAATACAGAAATACAAGTCGCTGAGGAATGAAATAAATAGGAAGTGCAGGGAAGCTAAGTCGAAACGGCTGCAGGAAAAATGTGAAGACATCGAAAAAGATATGATTGTCGGAAGGACAGACTCAGCATACAGGAAAGTCAAAACAACCTTTGGTGACTTTAAAAGCAACGGTGGTAACATTAAGAGTGCAACGGGAAATTCACTGTTAAATGCAGAGGAGAGAGCAGATAGATGGAAAGAATACATTGAAACCCTCTATGAGGGTGAAGATTTGTCTGATGTGATATGAGAAGAAACAGGAGTCGATTTAGAAGAGAAAGGGGATCCAGTATTAGAATCGGAATTTAAAAGAGCTTTGGAGGACTTACGGTCAAATAAGGCAGAAGGGATAGATAACATTCCATCAGAATTTCTAAAATCATTGGGGAAGTGGCAACAAAACGACTATTCACGTTGGTGTGTAGAATATATGAGTCTGTCGATATACCAACTGACTTTCGGAAAAGCATCATCCACACAATTCCGAAGACGGCAAGAGCTGACAAGTGCGAGAATTATCGCACAATCAGCTTAACAGCTGATGCATCGAAGCTGCTTACAAGAATAATATACAGAAGAATGGAAAAGAAAATTCAGAATGCGCTAGGTGACGATCAGTTTGGCTTTAGGGAAAGTAAAGGGACGAGAAAGGCTATTCTGACGTTACGGCTAATAATGGAAGCAAGGCTAAAGAAAAATCAAGACACTTTCATAGGATTTGTCGACCTGGAAAAAGCGTTCGACAATATAAAATGGTGCAAGCTGTTCGAGATTCTGAAAAAAGTAGGGGTAAGCTATAGGTAGAGACGGGTCATATACAATATGTACAACAACCAAGAGGGAATGAAAAGAGTGGACGATCAAGAACGAAGTGCTCGTATTAAGAAGGGTGTAAGACAAGGCTGTAGCCTTTCGCCCCTACTCTTCAATCTGTACATCGAGGAAGCAATGGTGGAAATAAAAGAAAGGTTCAGGAGTGGAATTAAAATACAAGGTGAAAGGATATCAATAATACGATTCGCTGATGACATTGCTATCCTGAGTGAAAGTGAAGAAGAATTAAATGATCTGCTGAACGGAATGAACAATCTAATGAGTACACAGTATGGTTTGAGAGTAAATCGGAGAAAGACGAAGGTAATGAGAAGTAGTAGAAATGAGAACAGCGAGAAACTTAACATCAGGATTGATGGTCACGAAGTCAGTGAAGTTAAGGAATTCTGCTACCTAGGCAGTAAAATAACCAATGACGGACGGAGCAAGGAGGACGTCAAAAGCAGACTCGCTATGGCAAAAAAGGCATTTCTGGCCAAGAGAAGTCTACTAATATCAAATACCGGCCTTAATTTGAGGAAGAAATTTCTGAGGATGTACGTCTGGAGTACAGCATTGTATGGTAGTGAAACTTGGACTGTGGGAAAACCGGAACAGAAGAGAATCGAAGCATTTGAGATGTGGTGCTATAGACGAATGTTGAAAATTAGGTGGACTGATAAGGTAAGGAATGAGAAGGTTCTACGCAGAATCGGAGAGGAAAGGAATATGTGGAAAACACTGATAAGGAGAAGGGACAGGATGATAGGACATCTGCTAAGACATGAGGGAATGACTTCCATGGTACTAGAGGGAGCTGTAGAGGGAAAAAACTGTAGAGTAAGACAGAGATTGGAATACGTCAAGCAAATAATTGAGGACGTAGGTTGCAAGTGCTACTTTGAGATGAAGAGGTTAGCACAGGAAAGGAATTTGTGGCGGGCCGCATCAAACCAGTCAGTAGACTGATGAAAAAAAAATAAAATAAAATGAAATAAAGACCGGTACTTCAAGGATGAGTCGTTTTAATTATGCATTTTATAAGGATGGATTGTTTATATTCCGCATATTGATTTCTCCAGTTGGCATACCGTAATAATTTGTGAATTTTCCCTATGTCCTTGAAAACTGAGGAGGGCCGTTGCAATGTTTCGAATCTGTTTTGGGAACAAAGTATCTCAAACCGACAAATGTGATTATGGTGTGTGTAGCCCAGATGCAAAAGCTGCTAAATGCATTTTTTGTCGATTCTGAGTTGAACACACTTCCGTATAGAATTTGTCAGCACCTACACGATGAAATAGGTTCGTTGTGAAAAACTAGCTACAAACCGTTTAAAATGGCTGTAGAAAATCGTGTTCGGTTGCAGAAGCTGCTTACTGCACGTTGTCCTGCCAAATATCCAACGTTTGCAAAACCCGCCAAGTTCAACAGGAATGGCTGTCGTCGTGCCATGTCCGGATGCAAAGCGCGCCAACTGACATCAAACTTACCAATCAAGACTAAATTTCAGTTTGTTAGGCTGAATTTCAGTTTGTTAGGATTAGAAGGTATATTTTTTTTTTTATTCAGAGTTAGGTTGACTGCGCCGTACCGAACGCGTACCCAACAATGAGCTCTCGCTGCCGATGCGCTGTCGACATATACGCCGGTATGCACAGTTCAACAGATCAGCAGGATTTATGCTGAAATATTTGCGTGAGTGTTTTGAAGAAAATGAGTGGTTTTTTGGATGGTTTAAACGCGGATCATGTGAGAGTAATTGAAATAGTAGGAATCCAGCTAGAAATCGAACCCATGGTAGAGTTGAAAATGACCAGAACGAAACCGAGGGTGACAAGCCCCCAGAAAAGTAAGGGGCGTCCTGATCAGTTGAAAGAAAATGTTTCTAAAAAAGGAAACTATGAAAAGCATTATTAAAATCAATGTTATGCAATGCAATGAAAACTGTGTTGACACGAATTGATATGACGTATGCGGAAGGCTTCCTGAAAGTGACTGGTAACTGGCATGTCCAGATTCAGAAAGCCAAAAAACTCGTTTTCACGAAAAGCAAAAACAAGAAGATTTGTCTAGTTCGTGGAGACCCCTTCTACAATTTTGAAGCGGGAGAGGGGAAGAGCATCCTAAAAACGGGAAAAAATTTCAGCAAAATAAACGGTCCAACACCGATCACAGGAGGTACAGAACTTTCAGAAGGCAAACTCGGAAACGTCGAAAAGCTTTTGGAGTTGCACTTTGGTGAAGACTGGGTTACCAACGACTAACTCAAATTCTACACCGAAGTGTTAGACGAGCAGGAATGTACTATTAGAGCCGCTCTTGCCACTGGCAGTCTTCAGAATGAGGAAGAAGCCGGAAGCGATTTTGAGTTGATTGACAGTGTTGATGTCGGTGTCACTTAAAAGCAATTTTAAGCCAATTTCATTTTCTTTATTTTGTCTCTGTTTTAACTGGGATGCAACTTCCCGCAAAATTTTATCATTTTATAAAATTTTATAGATGTTTCACTAAGATGCAATTAGGAAATTATTTTATTTTCTACAATATCTTGTGATGTCAAAAGGACGATGCTGTATTTAGAAAAACTAATGTACCTGCTCTCTTTTTGACGTTAAATAAGTCAGTTTTGTCTGGAAAAATAATATCACATTCGTATTTTTATATGCTATTTTTGTAGACTTTTCAGACTTCTCTTTGAAATAA
The DNA here is from genome assembly GCF_023864275.1 of Schistocerca cancellata. Lineage (NCBI taxonomy): Eukaryota > Metazoa > Arthropoda > Insecta > Orthoptera > Acrididae > Schistocerca > Schistocerca cancellata. The sequence continues at coordinate 767,564,972 of NC_064629.1, forward strand.
AACGTATTCTATTTATATTCGCAATAATTAAATACCATCCCTCTGTCATTACTAACATATCACCGAATATCAGGTTTTGAAACCGAATGATTGTTTCGTAACTGGTTCGAGATGGTTGCAAAACTTGCTAACTGCAGAAATCGGGTACATAAACCGCTGAAATATTTCACTTTAGTTTTTAACGTATAAAACTTAATCGCAGATATCAGCCATTAATAACAAGTAATTAATTATATTTTACTTATTTTCAGAAAAGAAATGAAGTGTTAAACATGGGTAGTTTGGATGGTACGATTTTTTCATCATTTTCTCAGTTTCGCTTATCATGCATTTAGCGGCTTTTGCATTTGGACTACCCATGTGCCTTATATATTGTGGCAGTGCCTGTTTACTGTTAAAATCAACTTTCTCCTGGCAAAAACTGGCACCGTTTTTCTCCAGGTGTAATGTATTGGTTTCACTCGAACCTGATGTACCGCAAGCACAGTGGCATGTCTGGGACTCTAAAGTCGCAATGGAAACAAGGAGTATTAGGTGGCCGCCAGGATTGCGTATTAGAATCGACATTTCCCTTATTTGACATCCATGACATGTCATCAGCTCTCGTAAACTGTGCCGTCAATAACACATGTACGCTGTGACATTCTGTTATACTAAAGGGTAAAAGAAATATATAGTTTTTCCTTTAAGAATGGTCAGTTTCCTCAACACGCACCTGGATAGCCATGCATGTAACAGCACCTTTTCCGGGACTGGGATCTGCGCCAGCCCCGGATCGAATCTGCCTGGTGGATTAACCCTGAAGGCCGGTATGGCGGCCAGCCTAGATGTGGTTTTAAGTGATTTTCCAGATACTGCTTACTAAATACCGGACTAGTTCCCAAGTCCCGCCTCAGTTCCACGATTCGCAAACATTTAGAAAATTTTCGATCACTTTCACAAACAGTAACACTACACACAAAGAATTGGGATGTACATATTCCGTCTTGGGAGAGACAGGAAGGGCATCCGGCAACTCCTTAAATTAACGACGCCACATCCATAAATAAACATGTGAGCTGGGGATAAAGGGCAACAGGCAGATATCAGATTCCTAGATTTCCAAAAAGCGTTTGACATGGTGCCCCACTGAAGGCTGTTAACGAAGGTATGAGAATAGGGAATAGGTTCCCAGTTACATGAGTGGTTCGCAGGCTTGTTACGTGAGGGAAACAAGTACGTTGTCCTCGACGGCGAGTGTTCATCAGAGGCGAGCGTATCTTCAGGAGCGCCCCATGGAAGTGTTATAGGACCGCTGTTATTTTTTGTGTACGTAAAAGACATGACGGACAGAATAGGCAGCAATCTGAAGTTGTTTGCTGATAATGTTGTGGTGTACGGCAAGGTGTCGTCTTTGAGTGATTGTAGAAGGATACAAAACGTCTATGACAAAAATTTTAGTTGGTGTGATGAATGGTAGATACAGGTAGCTCTAAATGTAAAAAGACGTAAGTCAATATGTACTAGTAGGTAATACAAAAACATAATGTTCGAATATACCATTAGTACTGTGCTGCTGTGCGCATAACGTTGCAGAGCAATATGAAATGGAACTAGCAGGTAAGGATTTTAGTAGGGAAGGCGAATGGTCGGCTTCTGTTTATTGGGACAATTTTAGAAAAGTGTGGTTTTTGTGTAGAGGAGACTGCAATAGAACGGTAGCTCGACCTGTTCTTGAGTACTGCTCGAGTGTTTTGCATCCACGCCAACAGGGAGTAAAGGAAGGCATTGAGGCAATCCAGAGGCGTGTTGCTAGATTTGTTAGCGGTAGGTCCGAACGAGAAGCAAGTATTACGTAGATGCTTCAGGAATTACAATGGGAATCCAAGGAGGGAAAGTGACGTTCTTTTCGAGGAACATCACTGAGTCAATTTAGAGATTCGGCATGTGAGGATAACTGCGGAACGATTCTACTGCGGCAGATATACATTTCGCGTAAGTATCACGAAGACAAGTTACTTTAGTTCTCATAAGGAGGCATATAGACAGTCGTTTTTCCCCCGCTCTGTTTTCGAGTGGCACAAGAAAGAAAATGACTAGTAGCGGTAAAGGGTACCCTCCGCTACGTACCGTACGCTGGCTTCCAAAGTATGCATGTAGATGTAGATTTAGATCCTTTGTTTTGACGATGATATTGGACTATTTCCTTTAGAGCAAATAGACATCATCAACGGTTGAAAGAAATTAATACAGCGAGTTTGAAAGCGGGACTGAAAATCGCTTTCAGTTTGGCGACTGTAATGTATAAAGATTCTATCGAAAAGAAAATAGTAGAGATTAAGATTCTAAATCACAGTGTCAGTTAATGAGTTTTTATTTTTAGACCAGTTGACGAAAATGACTGGGTGGACAGGAAAAGGAATAAACAGATGTATAAAAATGGCTTTGCACACTTTCGGGGAAATAAATGCGGTTTTGAAAATGAAATGTCCTGTGTGTCTGAAAAGGAAAGTTTATCATCAGTGCGTATTTCCTATTTTACCCATTGGGTGTGAGACAACCGTTATAAATCGAAAAACAATTTAAAGCTGAAGCAATCTGAGCGAGCAGTGGGGTGATAATTTTTGTGAATTTCTAGGAGAGACAGGAAAGCAAATAACTGCGCCAGTGACCAAAGCGAGAAGACGTCGTGAAAATGTAATGGAGGTGGGCGGACATGTATCAAAGAGAATGAATTGTAGTGAGATGAAGGATTTTCTCTGGCGCATTCCACGACGTAAGTAACGAAAGAGATGACGGCCTAATGAAAAGTGGCTAGATGACATCGGAAATAGGAAAGAATGACATTGATGCTTGCAGGTGAAAACCGTAATGGATGGAAAGGAAAAAGGGGACATTTCTGAGACAGTATGTATCAAAAAGCTAATGATGATGGTGATGATGATGTTAAGTCAGTATTACGAATGTTATAAGGTACATTTCAGTGTCATCATGTTCTTTCTGTAACGAGAAACATAAACTGACAGTCATCACAGATGAGGTTCTTTAGCGGTAAACAGGTGACGATGACCATCTGATAAATTAAATAGCAAAGAAAAACTCTGCTATTTCATATGTCCCTACCCATTGTCGTCAGATGTCAGATATCTATGTTTACATTCTGTCCTTTCCTGACATCCACTGTCACGATCATTTCAATATTCTCCACTTTCTTTATCCATTCCGCTTCTGTTAATATTAAAAATAGCTTCATATGTGCTAAGCTGATCTATATCAGTTTAAATACCCTTCACTTTTATTATTTTCAGTGTCAGTTGTTCTTATTATTAACAATATTATCATTATTATTATTATTGGGAAGGTTTGATAATATCTTTGGTATGGCTTGCTCCTGCTAGTCAGGTTAAATAAGCCATACATAAATAAATATATACTGACTGAAAAAATAGCAACACCAAAAAATAATTAAAGTAGAGTAATGTAATTTTGCGAATAGAATTATCTAGGTAACATATGTAAGTGATTAACACTGCAAGATCACAGGTTATTGTAAGTGCGAGAAAAGCCATTAGAAATGTGAAATGGTGATACATTAAATCGGTGTAACTGACAGAATGTTGAATACAAGTATGCAAACGTGCATGTATTGTGCTTTACAGGTGCCGAAAGTCAGTTTACGGGATGGAATTCCATGCCTGTATCACTTGGTCGGTCAATACAGGGACAGTTGGTGTTGGTAGTGGATGACATTTGAGTTGTCGTCCGACGATGTCCGTGTGTGCTCGATCGGAGACGGATCTGGTGATCGAGACAGCCAAGCCAACATGTGGCCCCTCTGCAAAAAATGTTTGGTTAGAACAGCGATATGTGGGTGAGCGTTATCCTGCCCCAAAGCACTTCCTGGAATGCTGTTCATGAATGGCAGCACTACAGGTCGGATCACCAGACTGACGTACAAATTTCGTATCAGGGTGCATGGAATAACCACGAGAGTGCTGCTGCTGTCATACAAAATCACACAGCGGACCATAAGTCTAGGCGCAGCTCCGATGTGACTAGCACACAGACAGGTTGGTTGCAGGTCCTCAAATGACCTTCCTCTATCCAACACATGACCATCACTGCTTCGACGCTGAACGAACTTTCATGATAAAACAAAACAGACCTCCACTATGCCGTCCAATGAGCCCTCTCTTGACACCACTGAAATCTCCAATGTCGGTGGTTTGGGGTCAGTGGAATGCATCCTACAGGGCTTTTGGCTCTGAATCGTCGTTAAAGTAACCGATTTGTAACAGTTCGTTGTGTCACTCTGATGGCACCTACTGCTCAAATTGCTGCTGCAGATGCAGTACGATCCATACGCCGAACACGATGGTTTTATTTCTTGGTAATACGATGTGGCCGTCCGGAGCCCTGTCTTCTTGCGTCTGTACATTCTGGTGACAGCCGCTACCAACAATATCACAGTGGGAACACCCAGCGTCTCGTAGCCCTGTTACACGACCTCGTCCAAACTCACTGAGCTGTTGATAGGCTAATGGCGTCCTTGTCTTAAAGTCAGTCTTGAATAACATTAACTCACCATGTCCTCTCTCAAAGGCAGCTAACGCTCACGCCCGTTATAGCGTGTATTTAAAGGAGACCTGATTTGTATCCTCCTAGGGGCGCTGCTAGCGAGAATATTTTGCGACTGGCTCGAAATTTTATTAGACATCGTCTCTCAAATGTAGAAATATGTCTTCTAACTTGCGATTATGTCGCACGATTCCTTCTTGGTGCTGGATTTTTTTCCGTCAGTGTATTTTCTTTACGAATGAGAAGTATCACGACAACAATATTTTAATGCAGGTACTAAATGTAGTCTATAAGGATCCATCAAAAAGTTTCCGTTTGATGGCGTTTCTGCAGCGCATACGCAACGTAATTCTACACCGATGCGGGTATATAAGCAGTGACTTGAAGGCAAGAGATGGGCAAATGCGGAAACGTAAACTATGGTGACGTTGTAACCAAATGCTTCCGAACATGATCAACGTGCTGTTATTTTTTTGTTGGCTGCGGAAGGGGACAAACCGGTAGGCATCTATCGGAGAATGAATAACGTGTATGGGGCAGTATGTCTGTTGAAACGTACCGTTGTGGAATGGTGCACCAAGTTCCGTGCTGGTCACACAAGACTTCGGTCGATCCGCGAGGCCAGCCTCATCCATTTCGGACAAGTGGAAGACCCTCGAGCACCAGTCCTATAGTCCTGATCTCTCCAAATGCGATTATCACGCCATCGATCCCTTAAAAATGGAATTGAACGCTCGAAGATTCCTGTCGAACAAGGATTTGCAGCAGGTGGTTATGGACTTCTTCCCGCAGCAGGACACAGTGTTTTACCCAACGGGTATATTCAACCTGGCGCCTCGGTGGTACGATTACCTCAATGCTCATGACTATTTTGCCTGATGGGCATACAAATTTCGGACTGTGCGGCCTTCGAGCAGAAACTTTTTGATGGCTGTTTATAAAACTCAGCGACAATTTTTGGAAACTGATTAAATAGTTCTGTATTTGCACGCGGATCTTGACACCGTTCGTCACAAGTGGCGCCTAATAGAACTTAAGGCTTATACAGTGTCGTTTGAGCATTGCGGATAGATTCGTGATTTTCTGTTAGAAAGGTCACAGATAAGTCATCTAGTGAAACTGAAGGTGTATCTGGGGTTGCGAGGGATGCGTTAAAGGCCTTCTGCTGTTATTAATTTATATAAACGATTTTGGAGACAACCTGAGCCACCCTCTTAGATGTTTTGTAGACGATGGTATAAGATGAAAATGAATTGCTAAATGATTCAGACAGGATGTAACTGACCGGGAACAGTAAAAAGTGCGAGATCTTTCACATGAGTGCTAAAAGGATTCGGTTACGTGTTAGTTACATGATAATACACAAATTTAAAGGTTCTCAATTGAACTAAATACCTAGGGGTGTCCATTATGAACAACTTATATGGAAACCATCGAATAGGAAAGATTGTGGGGAAGCCGAACCAGTGACTGCGTTTAACTGGCACAGCACTCAACACTTAGAAAACGCAAGGATTCTACTAAACAGACTGCATCAGTACGCTTAACCGTCCTCTTATAGAGTACTGCAGCGTACAATGGAATCTTTTCCAGGTAGGATCGACGGAGGAAAGTTAAAAGAAGGACTGCTTCTTTTGTATTATTGCGAAAGAGGAGAGAGAGACACGGATATAATATGCGAGTTGGGATGGCAATAACTGAAAAGAAGGAATATTTCTTCTCACGATGGAACTAGCAGGTAATCAACAACTCCACCGAGCGCAACTGTGCTTTGTTGACTGGCTGGCTCTGAGCACTATGGGACTTAACATCTATAGTCATCAGTCCCCTAGAACTTAGAACTACTTAAACCTAACTAACCTAAGGACAGCACACAACACCCAGCCATCACGAGGCAGAGCTTTGTTGACTCCCACATACGTAGCAAGAAATGACTATCGTAATAAAATATGAGAAATCAGAGCTCGAAGTAAGATTCCGGTGTTCACTGCAGCTCGAGAGTGGAAGGTAGATAGGTAGTCCGAAGGCTGTCCAGTCAACCCTCTGCGAAAAACGTAAGTATTAATCGCCGAGTAATCATAGAGATGTAGATGTAGAAAAATCTTGACTCCTCATTACACTGCTGTCGATGGCGAGTCCAGCAGTACTGAATTTAAGTGTACCCCGGTTCGCATAATAGCGCCGAGTACGGTATTAGCTGCAAATGCAGAAGCGAAACAGTATCGGCTATTGTAGAGGAACAGCTGAATTGTTGACACGATCCACCAGAATAAATATTTGGAAGTGTTAGTGGGGCTGCAGCTCGATCGAAGGCCGGGAAAGCGGCTGTGCGCGACGAAATTGCGGCTCTCGTGGTGGAGTTATTTCGTGAGTGCGGCGCGTGTCGGTGACACGGCGGGAGGTGAGGAGCCAGCCTCGGGCCGTCGTCTCTGTTGCTGCAAAATGCCGCTCTCCTAGCCGCGCAAATAGCCACCAGCGCGCGCTAAAAGCCGCCCTCACGTCTCCACACTGTTTCATTCGGCTCGTCCTTAGCGCCAACTTGCAACGTGTTATTAAAACGATTGCAATGCGCTTTGATGTTTTACATCTTTCCCACAGTTGTCAGTGGTCAGAAACAGAAATTCCGACGTCCACTTGAAAAGCATCTGCTGTGTCAACTGCACCGCTCAAAAGGAAACTTTCGTCATATTGCTTCGTCCTTTTACTAGAATTACCACATTGTGGACGTCTCCACTCCTTGCACATTCTTTTTGCTCCTCTCACCCCCTCCCCTCCCTCCCCCCTAAAAACAGTCGGCTTTAGCATAAATTGTGCTGTGGACAATAACACACATTCCGGAGCACAACGCGTCTTGCTAGTTACTCTCGTCTGCACGAATGGTTACAATCTTTCGGTTGAGATTCACTCTCAAAGTTATTTGACATTGACAACTTTGAGCGTCAATGTTTAATTTTCTCTGAAAGATAATTTATGACGTATATTGTTAACATTCTTATTCACATTAATTTCTAGATAAATATCATACTGGTTCTCAAACTATCGGTACTCATTGGTCTACTGTAAGAACTCAAATATTTTGGAACAAAACACTGTATGGTGTACAGGTGTTGGACAATATTCCAAGGTAAACACCATTCATACCGAGGTATTTTCCACATTTTTTTTCTATAAGGTTGGACCCATCTTGATGGGGTCTGGCAGGAATGTGTCACTCACTCAAGGCTTGGCATTTATGTAACTTCACGTTTCGCAGTCAACTTCCCGCTATATGTCGCCACGTTACCTTAAAGGGAGAGATAGAAACTGGTTCAGCTCTCGGTCTCTAAACCTACTGTAGCTTGGGATGAATGGTCCGAGTGCACAAACTCGTTGCAGGCCACGATGTTGCTACAGGCAGGAACACTGAGCTCCAGGTACAAGGAGCCAGCTCTTCGGCCCTCGAGGAATCATATAATCAGTGAAAATAACAACAACCATATCTAACAGAACCCGTATAGAAACCAAAGGCGTTGTCTTGATGGCGTGTATTGCCTTCAGGCAGCTGAGCCGACGTAAGCACAATACCGGTGGCGTGTTGGCTGGGCACGAATGCCAGCGGTCAGAGTCGCTTCAATCAGTTACCTTTATTAATGAAGCAGCGCCTGCTGGTCGCCAAATGCTAATGGCACGGAAGCTCTGAACGCCAAAAGCCGGTGTCTCTGGGTCAGAAATGAGGCGTCCTCAGGCGCGGTGCGTGAAACAGGGACCATGGGTGGCATCTTGGAGTCAGATGAAGTCCAATAATACCATCCCAGCTGGAAGGCACATGTTCAAAGCCCAGCTTTAGCACGACTAGGTGCAGCCCGTAGTCGATGCTGGATGACTCATCTGGTAGACACCTGTCGTCGAGTACATCTCAGGGTAGGCTGGATTTTTTAGCCTTTCAGTACAGCCCTTTTGCGACAGGAGCTAAGTTCTGATCATGTAGATCACGGAAAGAACGCAGCACCAAACCTGGTCTTGGGGTAATCCATATCATCCCAGCAGCGAAATAGCCCTCGTATCAAGCTGCTTCGACAGTGTTCCAGCCCCGGCAGCCGCACTAGAGCTAGGCGAGTTGTAACAGGCTCACCCCAGTGCCTGAATGGAGACTTTCAGTTCACCACTTTCCCACCTTTTGCCAGTGGAATGCGACGGCATCCTTCTCGCTCACCTAGCTGCAAGTTACTGACGCCGGTTTGGAAAGCCTGTGGTGAAACACTACACACATACGGGATGTATCCGCAATAGCGTGAAAATTTTAACAACAGAGGATGCTTCACTGAACAATTTGGGGTAGGAAACATGGGGCTTCTCCGAAGCTATATTAAGGAGATGATACTGTATACTTTTTTATTTACATTAGTTAACTGCAAATACCATCACTGACAATGAACGCACCATTTGTATTATATCTTACAAAATGTGCTGAAAGTGACGGCCATCAATCTCACTGCAAGCATGACATCGTCGAACAAGGTCATGACGCACCCTGACAAATATCTCTGGCGTATTTCGAATCACATCACATGCAGCTGCAATTATGGCAAAAAATTCCATCTCCGTATCCGCTGGCGTCTCATACACAAATGACTTTAGACATCCCCATAGAAAATAATCAAGGGAAATCAGGTCAGGTGACCTCGTAGGCCATGTGATAGGACCTCCTCTTCCATTCCAGCGCCCAGGAAATACTGTACCCGTAGAGCTCCATAGTAGTACACCGCACGTCACTGAATAGCACTGAGTAATGAATGGGTCTTTTGTTGATTCTGTCACGTTCAGTCATGGGACAATGTAAATACTATACATTAGAGCCACCTTATGGACTAGTAAAGTAAATAAAACTTGCATTATGACTTCCTGGAATCTGGCTCGTCGTCCTTGTTTCCTTCCAGGCTATAAAGAATTTACATGTAAATAAACAGCATAGTACGTGTAAACTTGTACATATGTTTTAAATAAGCTGGAAAACAGTAAAGCTAGACAAAGCGGTAGACAAAGCGGTAGACAAGTTTACTTCCATATCTCCTTCAACTACCTTCTCCGATCCTAGGTTCACTATCTCAAATTGGTGTGTGGAGCATTCTCTGTGTCCTGTAACATTTTTGCACGGTCTCGCGAACACACCCTATACGTGAGTGGATTACACCTGTTATTAGATGGCAACATATTACATTTCGCTGTATTGCTGCCGGTTATGGTAATATACAGAATTGAGAAAAACAGTCTGGTAAAAGAGGATAGAGCGGGGTAGAAGACGTCAAATCAAGCAAATTTTTTCAGATAACCATAGGTCAGAAATGCTCTATTGAGGGCCTACTCATGGAAAACAGTATCAAACCAGCAAAGAGGTCGCAGAAGTTTTTCTCGTTACTGAAGACTTTTGGGTGTTTGTCATATTGCTGTTTATCATAAGAAATTAATGGCATTACTGTACTTTTGGTATAGTGCATTTACTAGAGAAGCTATCACAACAAATATCACAGGTACTCTAACATGTCTAACATGAACAGTTATGATTAGGAGTCTAAAGTTTACCTACCTTTCACTGTTCACCTCAAACCATTTACTGCAGATAATGCAGTTACCAACTTCTTTCTTTTTCATAACAGATTTTAGCTGGAGTAAGTTACTTTAAATGCACACACTTCCACGAACTCACCGCTAGTAGATTCTAATTTAATGGCTGTATTTCCATAACGGTGCATTTATGACTACGGTTATTCTGAGAACCTTGCTCGATTCACCGTCCCAAAGCCTGTTATCAGATTGTTTGTCTCCATAGAGAACCCTATGAGCAGATTTTCAGTTTCAGTTCTGTTCAATGATTTTGATGCCAATTTCCAATTGAGAAAGAATATAATTATTCTGCAGTCACTAGTACGTAATCAGTTCTTTTCGCCACAGTTTACTAATGTACTGAAATATGCTTGATACAAATCAAGCTACTTAGAGGATCACCCGCAACAATCTTAAATCCTGCAGAATTTTGTTTTATATTGTGTTCTATGTCTCGTATATTATGTGAAGAAATATCGTTAGCGTTAGCTGCATGGTGTAAGAAAACGTTATGTTTTAAGCACATATTTATAGAATATCATTATTGTAATGATTGTGTCATAATACTTACTATTTTCAATTAACAACATACATTAGTGTGAAACGGTAAACAACAAAGAAGACGTGAATGTAAAACATAAAATAACTATTTAAAAAATAAATATAATTAAAATAATTAACTAGACTAATAGTGAATTTTTAGATATTTTAATTCAATATACTGAAATCACTCTGACAGCACACTGCGCGTCCGCAGCTCGTGGTCGTGCGGTAGCGTTCTCGCTTCCCGCGCCCTGGTTCCGGGTTTGATTCCTGGCAGGGTCAGGTATTTTCTCTACCTCTTGATGACTGGGTGTTGTGTGTTGTCCTTAGGTTAGTTCGGTTTAAGTAGTTCTAAGTTCTAGGGGACTGATGACCATAGATGTTAAGTCCCATAGTGCTCAGAGCCATTTTGAACCATTTGAAGCACACTGCGTACCACGTATTTTCCAAAAATGTTATTTTAGGAACCAGCTCTAAGGCACATTAATGTATGTAGCTTGAAAGCTTCTTTAATTTACGTTGTTACCAAAATTTTCATTTTTCAAAATTCTTTAATGGTGGTGGGGTATTTTGAAACTTTGATTGTACAGATTTCAAGAACGTTAATTACATATCAACCTTTGTACGAGGAACTTTTTTTATGTATCATCGTTTCTAAGATATTCTCTCCAAACGTAATATGCGAAATTACCTTTCACGGTGTGTTTTACGCCTTAAAAGCGAATTTGGGCACGAACCAAAGAATAGGTATTGCATTATTTTCCCCCTTTACACACTCACCAAGTTTCATCCAGATCGCTTATTTCTCACTTGGGAATTTTCCCATGTCAGTTGCAATAAGTTACATCGCTGGTTCTTAATTGCTTATGACAGTATATTCAGAGGTTGGCAATAAGGGTAGGGGTACTTGGAAGCATCTTGCTCTGAAAACTCACTCAGTAATATACACTGTTCCGAAAACTTAAAGTTGACATTGGTAAAGTAACATAACATATTAATTACTCACTGCAAGTGAATGCAAGTGTGGAAAAACGTTAGCAGAGATCTTCCAGTCGTGCACATACCTTGGACGTCACATAGTGTGACGGCAGCATGTCCGTAGCTTGGGCTGCTCTGCAGCACGAGACAGTTACAGGAACGGAAAAAGATAAAGTGTGTCAATCAGCGAGTAGTTACGGTGCACTGTGACGGTATTTTTCATTACAACATTTCCTGGACACGATATCTGGATGACTGCACATGTGAAATAATCACTGGGAAACTGGAAGCAGGAAGATGTCAGATAAGTGTAGCCCAAGTCTTTGGTATTGTTCACAGCATTGTATTATATGGATGGGCAATGTTCCAAACCACAGGCAGTGCTGCACAAAGAAGACGAGGTTGTCGACCACAGTCAACTACAGCAGGAGGCGAACTCTACATTGTGTAAGGGAAAGAAGGAACCCAAATCAGACAGAGTACAAATGCAGCCACATTTAACAGGACTATAAGGCTCTCAGTCGCAGCTGAGGGTTTCAGTTAATTATCATTTATCCTAGAGAAGCTGTACAGTCATTAATGGTATCTGCTCTTTCGAGAACAGTTACTATCTTCGTATATAGTTAAATGACTGCCCAGCCATTGACCTTCGTCTGTGCGAATCCGCACAGGTTGCCCGAACTTTTACGGTAATCGTCACCTTAGTGTGCGCGAGTAATGAGTAGATGGGCAAATATCTATTAGGAATATTACGTATGTAGATTGTGGACAGTTGGGAATGTGGGTCTCACGGGAAGCGTGCAAGGGATAAGTCTCTGCAGTTGAGCTATTCATCTGTGTCCTCGGTGGCTCAGGTGGATAGAGCATCTGCCATGTAAGCAGGAGATCACGGGTTTGAGTCCTAGTCGGGCGACACATTTTCAGCTGTCCCCATAGAGATATATCAACAACACCTGTCGGCAGCTGAGGGTTTCAATTAATTATCATTTAAAATAATATGATTTATCAATGATGAGTAGAAGAATACCTGAAACAAGCGGGTTAGTTCTACAGCTCAATCCTCCATTATACTGTTTTGTGGTTTAAAAGTCGTCTGTCTACGTATTTGCGTGGTATTACAGTTGTAACTAGGTTGCTTGCTGAGAATGTTTTGCAGTTCAAATCTAGTAGTAAGCACCAAAGTTATTTTGTGTGCCACAGCTGAAATATCAGATTTCATGGACCTTTAGGGGCAGCTGAAGTTATTTTGTAATGACCTAAGAACTTTAGCAGCTTTCGGACACACTAAGCTTCAGGTTAAGAAAACTCTCTTAGATGACAGTATGCTGCAGTCTTACGTCCACATTGGTGGGAGGTTTAGGTTCCTTTTTTCTCTTCTGGATCAACTCACTTTACGTCTTGACATTGCCCTAAATTCTTATGTAAGATACATTACCGACGCACCACGGTATAATCATGTTGCCCTTACTACAGAGAACTATCGGACATACGCACTGTCAGAATTACGTTTCGATTTTTTTGCTGTATCGACTCCATAATCACAACCTCAAAAATATTTCCTCAAATATAAAATTCTTGCACAAAAAAGAACTTCACATCATATCCAAACATTCTAAATCATTTTCAGTCGCCATTCTTACCTTACGTGTTTATAATATATCCCACTGAATTACAACCCCTCGGCTGTGGAATAAACTCCTATCTGACACCAGAGCAGTTACAAGTTTCCCATATTTTAAGAATAAGCTAATGTGTTATCAACTGAAACAATGGATACTATTTTTACACTCCTCGTTGGTGTCAGTACGTGCCTCCAAAACTGTAAGAATATTATGGTAAATAGCAGAAAACGATTTCTGACGCCTTTTTCTATCAGCTGCGCCAGAATGTGGGAACATACAAATTCATAACCACCGTTACCTCCACGCTAGTAGGTGATGCAGCTGCAGATAAATCAGCTGGCACTTCAACGTACGGAAGCCCACTTCCCAATTACATACGAATTTCTTCATCATACTGTACGTTTAAAACAGTGTCCCATACTCTTACAGGGCACAGTACTGTTGAAAAAGTCGTACATACATATGCCCGAAAAATTTGTAGTAAGTACCTATGGGACCAAACTGCTGAGGTCATCGGTCCCTAGGCTTACACACTACTTAATCTAACTTAAACTAACTTACACTAAGGACAACACACACACACACACACACACATAAACCCATGCCCGAGGGAGGACTCGAACCACCCAATGGGGTGAGTCGCGCGAACCGTGGTAAAGCGCATCAGACGCATGGCTACCACGTGCGATCATATGCCTGAAATCATATACTTAGTGAGATATGGGATATTCTGTCTGATGACAGCCGTCTACATGTCGTCACAACAGGAGGTGCTCAAAACGTTTAGCATTTGTTGTTGCATATCCTTCTGCCGTCCTTCCCAAAGAGTTACAGACTCATACCTACACACCAGGCTGACGTCACATTTGCTAGTAGTTTATATGTAATGGTCTGCCCAATTAAGCCGTGATGAATTCAGGCGAAGGCCAAGGAATTTAAATATACTACTATATGCTACTGTATACCGAGGTCTGTGACCGATGACTATTGCTATAGCCCCTGATCTCGCTGGAAAGCCAATGACCCGGCAAATGCCTTTGTAGTCAGTCAACACTAAGTGCCAGTTTCCATGCAACAGTAAGGGTACAGACGCTATCCTTGTTAAAGTTGCTGTCACATAACCTGACCACAGCAACGTAATTCATGACGGATTCCCAGGAGTTTATAAAGCCTAGCAGCAATGACAAATTCAAATGGTTCAAATGGCTCTGAGCACTATGCAACTTAACTTCTGAGGTCATCAGTCGCCTAGAACTTAGAACTAATTAAACCTAACTAACCTAAGGACATCACACACATCCATGCCCGAGGCAGGATTGGAACCTGCGACCGTAGCGGTCACACGGTTCCAGACTGAAGCGCCTTTAACCCCAGCAATGACACCAAGATTGTATTTTATCACACTGATTACATCATTTGTCCTCGTAGGCGTCTAGAAACTAGACTGCATATCTTGTACGCCCAGCACGGTGCCTATTTCACTAGTTGTAGCCCCCAATGGAGGAAGGAAAGAACCTGTAGAAGGATCGGGTTGCTTTGGTTCATCATTCCACTTTCCTCTTCTTACGCGTGGTTAATTTTTTTTTCATGATAACCTTTATTTAGTAACACCTTATTCACATGTCTTGTCTCAGAAGGAAAGACAGTTGTCGGCACATGGCCTACTCATCTCAAACAACAAGAGTACTGTCGGGCTTCACGTCCTCTTTTGACGTTGGAACACCATGAACAGTGTCACATGGCCTCACTTCATGATGAACTCGAAGAGGTTAGAAAAGGTGCAAAGTCTGGTGATCAGGAACTTCACACCTCCACCATTCTTCCCCTTGTCGAGAAAAAACTGGCGTGGAAATTCCTTCATCCACCTGGATTCCGACAGGTGAGCTCTAGAGACTTCGACTAAGGAGGAGAAATACACGGGGTACTCAGCGTTATCACTCTATGTACACTCCTGGAAATTGAAATAAGAACACCGTGAATTCATTGTACCAGGAAGGGGAAACTTTATTGACACATTCCTGGGGTCAGATACATCACATGATCACACTGACAGAACCACAGGCACATAGACACAGGCAACAGAGCATGCACAATGTCGGCACTAGTACAGTGTATATCCACCTTTCGCAGCAATGCAGGCTGCTATTCTCCCATGGAGACGATCGTAGAGATGCTGGATGTAGTCCTGTGGAACGGCTTGCCATGCCATTTCCACCTGGCGCCTCAGCTGGACCAGCGTTCGTGCTGGACGTGCAGACCGCGTGAGACGACGCTTCATCCAGTCCCAAACATGCTCAATGGGGGACAGATCCGGAGATCTTGCTGGCCAGGGTAGTTGACTTACACCTTCTAGAGCACGTTGGGTGGTACGGGATACATGCGGACGTGCATTGTCCTGTTGGAACAGCAAGTTCCCTTGCCGGTCTAGGAATGGTAGAACGATGGGTTCGATGACGGTTTGGATGTACCGTGCACTATTCAGTGCAGGAGCAACAGTGTCCCTAATTTGCTGGGAAGTGGCGGTGCGGTCCCCTACAGCACTGCGTAGGATCCTACGGTCTTGGCGTGCATCCGTGCGTCGTTGCGGTCCGGTCCCAGGTCGACGGGCACGTGCACCTTCCGCCGACCACTGGCGACAACATCGATGTACTGTGGAGACCTCACGCCCCACGTGTTGAGCAATTCGGCGGTACGTCCACCCGGCCTCCCGCATGCCCACTATACGCCCTCGCTCAAAGTCCGTCAACTGCACATACGGTTCACGTCCACGCTGTCACGGCATGCTACCAGTGTTAAAGACTGCGATGGAGCTCCGTATGCCACGGCAAACTGGCTGACACTGACGGCGGCGGTGCACAAATGCTGCGCAGCTAGCGCCATTCGACGGCCAACACCGCGGTTCCTGGTGTGTCCGCTGTGCCGTGCGTGTGATCATTGCTTGTACAGCCCTCTCGCAGTGTCCGGAGCAAGTGTGGTGGGTCTGACACACCGGTGTCAATGTGTTCTTTTTTCCATTTCCAGGAGTGTATTTGAAATCACTGTCTTCCGGATTGGATAATGAATGCTTTCTGCACTGAAATGTAAGTCAGTAAGCACTGGCTAGCTGTACACAGATGGGTCGAGCCATCCATTGGATATACGTACAGGAAAAATAAATATTAGCCGATTTCTTTCTCTTTCAGTCTCAACTGTAAAGTTAATAATAGGGTACAGACTATTAATATGACCGAAGAACTGTAGAAGAAGTTCAGTACCATGCAGCCAACATAACAAAAGAGGGAAGGCGGACGAAGGGGAAATAAGTTTAAGACCCAAGGTCGCTCCGTCATACAGTTATTACCACGCAAAAAGTACGGAGTCGCCATAGTATGTACTACAGCATAATCTCTAATGTGATGTTTACAGCTACATGCCGTCGGAAACATTAAATTAGATATGTATTTGACTAGCTCATAAGTTACGAGTTTAAAGGCGTTAACTATTGACTAGAATGCAATTACTTACTTTTGGATTTTAATGGATCCGGAAGAGGAGGGGGTACAAATTCGGGCTGTCAGTTTCTTCACCAAATTTTCAGGTTCGTCAAATTATTACAGCTTCATATTTTTCAGCAAAGTGATAGAGCAGTGTCACGCATCAGAACTCTCTGGGTATTATCTTCCATAGGTAAGGACCCTTTGATATGATAGCCATAGTATTTCCCTTGTTAGCAGGGAACACAGCTACATCTTCATATACACCCAAGGGACGGAGTACTTCTCCGTTCTGCTGATGTTTGACTTGGGAGGGATGGGGGGGGGGGGGAGGGGGTGCTCGTCTGTTGCTAATATGCTACTTATAGCGAGCCTTGTACTTCAAAGACGAGGCGACTTCCTGTTCGAGGCGCAGCACCGCCCGTTCCTCTCCACTGATGAAACTCACAGCTTTTGACGTACCTGGAGTACTAGCAAAACTGAAGGAATTGCTCACAAGGAAATGTTTTTTCGATAAGATTACAGCCGACAGGCTGTTGCTCCATGCAAGGTGCTTAAATTTGTTTATTGCTTTGAATGAATCTTTTGTATACTGTTGTAAGTTCACTAACCAATTCGCAGTCGAGAGACGGGAGTGTTGCAAACAAAAACTGATAGAAATGTAATGTTCATTCTTTAATGTTTACTTAATTAGCCTTCTGTAAAATCTAGTTTTCTCGGGTACTTTTTACATGTTGGTTGACCACAAAAGTCATCGGAACATCTGCCTTATCTTGATAGGTCACGATCCTGCTAAATCTGCTGGTAGATGTTTAGCTTCTCACAACACAAACATTGAAATTGGATGGATATTTCTTTAAGTAGAGAATGTAGGTGGCGTTAGATCGGGTTCCTTTGTGTCGTTTCACTGAAATCATTTACATATCCAAGCATATATCACACTTCATGCCATTTCAAGTTTATTGCATGCTGTCTTCATGCTATTGCTGTTTTAATGGTCAGTACTGTAAATATACCGAGCATGTGCGACAGAGGCTGGAACATAATCGGCGATTATCTCTGACACTAATCGGAATCGGGAATTAGCAAGGTCTGCATTAACGCCATTATTCACACAGGCATGGTTGAATGGGTCATATGTACCTGATCATACTGCACAAAACCTAATGAGAAGCAAAAGCAATACAGGCGAAAACGGGAGATATTATCAAGACATGTGTGCGAGATTCATCTTTCAGGCGTTTCGAATTCAAGAAATCATTTGCGCAGGATGATCATACAAACATACCCTCGTTTGACAGATTCCGTTATTTAGGACACAGTAATAGGCATCTTTGTCGTAGAAAAGCAACTGAAACAGTTGATGACAAATAAGTCATAAATCAGCAGCTCCTGATGGAATCCCGGTTCAGCTTTACACAGAGTATTCTAGAGCGTTTATCGCGCATCTCTCGCACAGCGCTGAGTCCCAATCACCTGGAAAAAAAGGGCAAGTGACTCCTGTATTTACAAAAAGAGTGAAAGAAAGGACCCGCAGAATAAGAGACCAACATCTTTAATATCGGTTTGCTCCAGAAATCTGAAACATATTTTCTCTTGGAAAGTAATAAATTTCCTTGAGATGGAATAGCTTCTGTGTGCAAATCAGTACGGGTTGAGGAAGCATCGGTCGTGAGAAACTCAGCTTGCCTCCACATTCTTAGATTTCCCGAAAGCTTATAACACTGTGCCCCATTGAAGACTGTTAACGGAGGTACGAACATAGGTAATAGGTTCCTAGGTATGTGAGTGACTCGAAGACTTCTTGCGTAATAGAACACGTTACGTTTTCCTCAATGGTGAGTTTTCATTAGACATAAGGGTGCATGGTCAGAAGTGCCCCAGAGAGGTGTGATAGGAACAATCTGACGGGCAGGGTGACCAACAATCTAGGGCAGTTTGCTGCTGATGCTGTGGTGTAAAGAAAGGTGCTGTCGGTAAGTAACTGCGGGAGTACAGAAGATAACTTACAAGGAATCCGTTGAGTGCGAGGAGGTGAACTTAATCTTTAGTAAGGCTTATTTGGAAGTGTTGTGTTAACAATTAAGACAGCATAAATATTAGCTGCCAATGACTCATCATGTGCCTCAGCTGGCTGACACAAAATGAGTGTCCGAAAGGTGCAGAGGTCAACCTTCTATCGATGTATATATTACACTTCACAAAATGAACATCTTTGACATCTAAGAAATGTTAAAAAAACCATTAACTTGCAACATGAACACCAAATGAAAACTGACGCGTCACAATGATCACAAAGGTTCACACCATCAAGACCGAAGGCGAACTCCTAGGGAGCTACAAACCGTACACGATGTTTAGCTGGGTACCCACTCTTAACAAATGTGTATAGCATCATATTGGTGTAACGCGCTGATGAGTAATGATGGAACGTGATGGCATGCAACCTAATGCGAAATAGTATTCGTGGGGCTTATCGTGAAACTGGCTATCCTTTAAGGCGTAGCTGCGGATATTGCGACAATATGTTTTATAGATACGGAAGAAAACAAATATACAGAGGCTGAATTTGTCCATTGGTTGCCAGTGGTATCATTTGCAATGTCACACTCTTTTCAGGAGGGATAGTGTGTTTCTAAGGCAGTATAATTTTTACACTCAGACCAGGAAGGAAGCAAAAACAAATTAGCTTGACCAGTTACTAACCAAAATCAATGCTCACGCCACAGTTGTAGTTCTCTTAAGCCCTTTTTTCCTCTCTTGCTTGCAGTGGCGTAAATATTACCTGCTGCCCGTGCAAGACCACGCACAAAAGAAACAATCGTGAAGAGCAAAACTTCTCCCAGCATAATGAATAACTTTGCAGCCAATTTACCATCCAGATTAACAGTTGGCATAATTGTTGATAAATGCGTTAAGGATTGATGTTAGTTCATTTTGATATCACTGTTTCGGTACTTCTTTCTTCTTCAAACCCCGGCTGGTCGGGGTTGAAAATTAATTCCTTATTGTACAGTAGGACAAGTTTGTTTACCTCATCTACAAATTTTCGAGGCGATTCCGCAGTTTTCTGTGCATCGTGAAGTTGGTGCTTTGTTTGACATTTCGTTATCTCACATCTTCCAATTCTGTAACGCTGTCTGAAGTAATGAAACCTTCCACTGCATCCCTTAAAATCACTGTATTCGACGTCGTGCGACATTTGATGTCCATACAGCATGGGTCTCTCTCCTGCTATTATAGGGTAGTGATAACATAAGGTATTAAGAAGTCCTCCCTAACACTTAAATACCTCAATTCCACGAAAAAGAGTCGCAATGATCCGGAATTGTTAAAGTTCTATCATAGATTGTAAAAGATCCATACGAAGGTGCTGACTGCTGCAAAGAAGTAATTTAATGACAAAATAATATTTAATACGGAGAATAAAAGCAAAGCAGTCTAGGATGTTAAAAAAAGGAAATGGGGGAGGCAAACAAATGCAGAATAACATACTGGTAAGTTGGGGGATAATGTAATAAATGATCCACAACACACTGTAAACTATGCAAACGAGCATTTTTCAAGTATTGCAGAGATGTTCAGCAAAAATTTTTCAAAACAAATGTAACACCTATAAATAATGTTGCACTAAATACAATGATGTTACTTCCAACCGCAGAGAATAAAGTCAATAAAACTGTTCGAAAACTAAAAAATAAAATGTCAGTAGGCTTAGATGAAGTGAAACGTCGTGTCCTGCTGCTTAGAGAGGACCGTAAGTACCTGCTGCACATCCTCGTCCGACAGAAATCATCGACCCTTCTAAGCCTTTTTTTAAGGGACCGATGGCGTGTTAATCGCATGGGTGGACACTGGGACTTTAGGGCATGTGGTGGAGTTGGCGTAAATTTTGCGTCACGGCATTTGCGTCTTGGGTCGAATCACGACCGGCACGGTACTTGGCGGACTATTCCACAACGGTGGTTTTCGACAGACATGCTGCGCCATACACATCCTTCAGCCATCCATGAATGTTTAGCGATATGTATCATCGGCAGCCAAGAAAAGAATAACAGTACCTTTGTCCTTTTTGGATGCATTTGGTAATAACCTCGCCATAGTACATGTTACCCTATTTAACGCTCGCATGTCGGAAAGACACGAATGCCACACTAATCCCTTGCTTAGATGTCGGTGCTTATATACTTGCATCGAAGTCGCGCTACGTTACATATACGCTCCAGCAATGCCCTCAGACATAATCCGTTTCATCGACCCTTATACAATGAGTATGTGAAGTAAAATATTGTCGTCTTATAAAATAAAAAATATAAATATTGACGATGGTTTCTCAGATAACAACATTATTGCTATAGACTGCACAACTGATCTCCACAATTGCAGTTTCGAATTTTAGGTCATTTTCAAACGGTTAAGGAGCTGATGACAGCAGTTTTTAACATTAGTAAAATAGTAAAATGGAAGCAGTCTTACATGGCTGGTGTCAGCATTCGTCACGTAGACCATCGATATGTAACATACAGAAACAAATCTCGTGTAACTGGAGTCTTGGTTCCTCTATAAGACACGGAATTTACAATAAATAATGCAATACATGCTGAAAATATAATTTAAAAAATTCAAGGAGAGTACGTACCTACGAGAAATTCAGTTGCGTACTGACGATAATTCTTTCACAAAAAGTTAAGCAGTGTACTGCTCTGTAGGAAGCGAGGAGAAAATAAGGAGTATTTCAGAGAGAGTGTGTTTTGGAAAAGACTGTGGGGTGGAAGAGTTGGTGAGGAGGACTCCGAATAAAGCTCTCGAAAAGAGAGAGAGAAGTGGGGAGAAGAGACGCCACTACATGGAGAAGGGAAAACGTGTTCTGTTAAAGCTGAAAGGGCAGGTAGGCCTCTGGCTGCATTTTGTGCTTGTGTAGGTGGATTTGGTTGGAGTTACGTTGGGATGGGGTCTGGAGACTGTAGATTTAAAGTCGGGGAGAAGTGTTTATAAAATAATCTTCGTGACATAATGTCACGAAGGAGGCATGCGACAATGTTGAAAAATATATTTAGTCTGCAAATTTCTGATTAGGTAGATGACGGAAAGTCACTGATTGAGTGCAAAATGACTTCATTAATGCAGTAATACGCGTTTCGGTGTTTTCCATCATCAGATATCTGTAGAAATAAATCACTTAACTACACATGAAATAAAAATTGGTAACAAAACCAGCATAGACATGCGGTAATACGAAGACACGTACCCTCGATCTGTAAGGAACCAGTAGACGTAGTGTCACATGTTATAAAGGTAAGAGATATGAGCAGACTAAAACAAGATAGTTAACCTACATACGAGGATACAAATTTTGAACACCAGATGGTGTTACAAGAGAGGGCTTGGTACTCTAAAATGCCATCATATGAAATTACATATGAGCTACAAAGACCAATAAGCCCAGAGAAATAAAACGAAGTATACGATAAAAATAGTAAAAGTTTACAGAAGATAAGTGTAATGTAAAGAAAATCACGTAGTAAAATACACAGCATGTTCTTTGCGACTATTGACAAGGGTAGAAGTGTTCGACGCCAGATGACGTTACACATGCAAGTATAACGCTACATATTGACATAGTTGTAACTGGTGGTATGTGCAAATATAGTGCCGGAAAACTGACAAGGGTCGCAATAAAAAGATGCTCGTCTGTGCAGTCAAACACAAAAAAAAATAACCTGAAGAGTATATTTCGCAGCCTATTCCAAATAAAAAGTAGCGTACACATGTGCTAAGACAGCTATATACATTACATGGCGTAAATGATTACAAAGAATTACACACTTAGTGTCGACATGGAAGCGCAATGAAAGATTCTACCTGTTTCGAATTATGAGTTGCCTCTATAAGCACTAAACTGCTACATGCATTGTGTGGTGTAAATAGTTGGAATGGATTAAACATTTAATGCCGACTTACTAGCACAAACCAGAACAATACAGTTTTCTGCCTGTTCAGAATGGAAAGTAACGTACATACGCGTTGAAATAGCTGCATGTATGGCTTGGCGTAAATAGTTACAAGGAAGAAGACATTTAGTGCCGACAGACTGGCGTAAAAACAGTACACTTGTGTGCTGTTCAAAATGAGAAATAGCAAACATGAGCGTTAAAACAGCCACATGCACTGTATGACGCAAATAGTTACAAAGAATTCCAATTTAGAGCCTATATATTAGCATAATGAAACAGAAAAATTGTCTGTTAGTTATGAATTGTAAGTTGCTTATATATTCGCTACAATACCTATATGCATTGTAAGGCGTAAGTAATTATAATAGATTAAGGATTTAGTGTCATTTTATTAGCACACAACACAACTGTATAGTATTCCGTCTGTTCAAACTGAAAAGTTGCGTACATAAGCGTTACAATACATTCATGCACTGCATGGAGTAAATACACTACTGGTCATTAAAATTGTTACACCACGAAGATGACGTGCTACAGACGCGAAATTTAACCGACAGGAATAAGATGCTTTGGTATGCAAATGATTACCTTTCCAGAGCATTCACACAAGGTTGGCGCCGGTGGCGACACCTATAACATGAAGACATGAGGAAAGTTTCCAACCGATTTCTCATGCACAAACAGCAGTTGACTAGCGTTGCCTGGTAAATCGATGTTGTGATGCCTCGTGTAAGGAGGAGAAATGCTTACCATCACGTTTCCGACTTTGATAAAGGTCGGATTGTAGCCTATCACGATTGCGGTTTATCGTATCGAGACATTGCTGCTCGCGTTGGTCGAGATCCAATGACTGTTAGCAGAATATGGAATCGGTGGGTTCAGGAGGGTAATACGGAACGCCGTACTGGATCCCAACGGCCTCGTATCACTAGCAGTCGAGATGACACGCATCTTATCCTCATGGCTGTAACGGATCGTGCAGCCACGTCTCGATCCCTGAGTCAACAGATGGGGACGTTTGCAAGACAACAACCATCTGCACGAACAGTTCGACGATGTTTGCAGCAGCATGGACTATCAGCTCGGAGACCATGGATGCGGTTACCCTTGACGCTGCATCACAGACAGGAGCGCCTGCGATCGTGTACTCAACAACGAACCTGGTTGCACGAATGGAAAAACGTCATTTTTTCGGATAAATTCAGGTTCTGTTTCCAGCATCATGGTGGTCGCATCCGTGTGTGGCGACATCGCGGTGAACGCACATTGGAAGTGTGTATTCGTCGTCGCCATACTGGCGTATCATCCGGCGTGATGATATGGGGTGCGATTGGTTACACGGCTCGGTCACCTCTTGTTTGAATTGACGGCACTTTGAACAGTGGACGTTAAATTTCAGATGCCTTACGACCCGTGGCTCTACCCTTCAATCGATCCGTGCGGAACCCTACATTTCAGCAGGATAATGCACGACCGCATGTTGCAGGCCCTGTACGGGCCTTTCTGGATACAGAAAATGTTCGACTGCTGAGCTGGCCAGTACATTCTCCAGATCTCTCACCAATTGAAGACGTCTGGTCAATGGTGGCCGAGCAACTGACTCGTCGCAATACGCCGGTTACTACTCTTGATGAACTGTGGTATCGTGTTGGAGGTGCATGGGCAGCTGTACCTGTACACGCCTTCCAAGCTCTGTTTGACTCAATGCCCAGGCGTATCAAGGCCGTTATTACAGTCAGAGGTGGTTGTTCTGGGTACTGGTTTCTCAGAATTTATGCACCCAAATTGCGTGCAAATGTAATCACATGTCAGTTCTAGTGTAATATATTGGTCCCATGAATACCCGTTTATCATCAGCATTTCTTATTGGTGTAGCAATTTTAATGGCCAGTAGTGTAGTTACAAGGAACAAGCATTATATGCCGACATATTGACACAAGGGAAGAGCACAATTCACTTGCCTATCCAATGTGAAAAGTAGGGTACTTAAACGCTAAAGCATCTAGATGCACCGCGCGACTGCTACGGTCGCAGGTTCGAATCCTGAATCGGGTATGGATGTGTGTGATGTCCTTAGGTTAGTTAAGTTTAAGTAGTTCTACGTTCTAGGGGACTGATGACCTCAGATGTTTAGTCCCATAGTGCTCAGAGCCATTTAAACCTATCTAGATGCACTGATTGGCGTAAACAGTTACAAAGAATAACATATCTAATGCCGACACATTAGCACATAAAAAGAAATATAACATGTTTGCAACAATTAGTACAACCTTAATGAACGAATGTCACGGCGCTATTTACGAAAATAATCAGCACGGTAACTGCACAGTATTATGTTTATACCAGACGAAATAATGTTAAAACGCTCAGAGGTCCCTGGCCAACATTAAACATGAAAGCCAGAAATATAATAATAAGCTGTTATGAGTACGCATCTAAAGGGCAGGTAATATCATAAAAGATGAGACGACGGGGTGGGTGGGGTAGTTAAATTAAAATCTGGCCATAAAGCAACAGACGAGCCTGAAGGTGCTGACATGCGAAGGATCAAACCAGAACTGTATAGCTCGTAAATCAGTATAAATGTCAAAGGACCATCTATGATTAGAGTTGATTTGCTCGTTCAAGACCTTGTGTGGCTTATTCGTACGATGTTTTTGACTTTCATCTTCTACAAATACAGGGTGATTCAAAAAGAATACCACAACTTTAAAAATGTGTATTTAATGAAAGAAACATAATATAACCTTCTGTTATACATCATTACAAAGAGTATTTAAAAAGGTTTTTTTTCACTCAAAAACAAGTTCAGAGATGTTCAATATGGCCCCCTCCAGACACTCGAGCAATATCAACCCGATACTCCAACTCGTTCCACACTCTCTGTAGCATATCAGGTGTAACAGTTTGGATAGCTGCTGTTATTTCTCGTTTCAAATCATCAATGGTGGCTGGGAGAGGTGGCCGAAACACCATATCCTTAACATACCCCCATAAGAAAAAATCGCGGGGGGTAAGATCAGGGCTTCTTGGAGGCCAGTGATGAAGTGCTCTGTCACGAACTGCCTGGCGGCCGATCCATCGCCTCGGGTAGTTGACGTTCAGGTTTCATAACTAACCTTTTTCGTAGGACTCTCCATACAGTTGATTGTGGAATTTGCAGCTCTCTGCTAGCTCTGCGAGTCGATTTTCCTGGGCTGCGAACAAATGCTTGCTGGATGCGTGCTACATTTTCATTACTCGTTCTCGGCCGTCCAGAACTTTTCCCTTTGCACAAACACCCATTCTCTGTAAACTGTTTATACCAACGTTTAATACACCACCTATCAGGAGGTTTAACACCATACTTCGTTCGAAATGCACGCTGAACAACTGTCGTCGATTCACTTCTGCCGTACTCAATAACACAAAAAGCTTTCTGTTGAGCGGTCGCCATCTTAGCATCAACTGACGCTGACACCTAGTCAACAGCGCCTCAAGCGAACAAATGTACAACTAAATGAAACTTTATAGCTCCCTTAATTCGCCAACAGATAGTGCTTAGCTCTGCCTTTTGTCGTTGCAGAGTTTTAAATTCCTAAAGTTGTGGTATTCTTTTTGAATCACCCTGTATATCTAAATCTATACCGTTAGACTCAAAGTGCAAGATGGACATGGGTGGTTATAATTAAACTTTTCCTATCTAACACGTTATAACACGGAAGCTAACAACCGCACCAGAACCAAACTTGGTAGCATTAATGTCAAGGA
The DNA here is from genome assembly GCF_023864275.1 of Schistocerca cancellata. Classification (NCBI taxonomy): domain Eukaryota; kingdom Metazoa; phylum Arthropoda; class Insecta; order Orthoptera; family Acrididae; genus Schistocerca; species Schistocerca cancellata. The sequence continues at coordinate 767,591,429 of NC_064629.1, forward strand.
CATAGGGAAAGGAAATAATACAGAATCAATTCAGTTGAAACACTTTTAAACACACGAACACACACATGTCCATAGCTATGCTGGCTACCTCTCTTGATATGCTGCTCTTGAGATCAGCACAAGTGCGAATGTTCCCCTGGTAAACCCTGTCCTTTAGGTAGCCCCAGAACGAGAAATCACAGGGAGTGAGATCAGGTGATCGGGCTGGCCAAGCATTTGGAAACGACCGCCCGATAACTCGAGCGTTTCCAAATGTGCTTCGGAGAAACAGATGAACGTCACGAGCAATATGCGGTGGGGCCTCATCTTGCATGAAAATTGTTGAATTCAACCCGTCTCTCTCCTGTAGGGCGGGTATGACATGCTGGACAAGCATACCGCAATAACACTGGCCAGTCAGACTGCACGTATTTGGTCCTTGAGCGCCAATCTGTTTTAAAAAGAATGTGCCAATGATGAACGTAGCCGTGAAGGCACATCTTACGGTGACGCTTTCACCATAGAGAGGAAAGTTATGCCTAGTCACTGGAGGTGAAGATCTCCATATTCGGCAATTATGTGGGTTCATCTCACCCGTCAGAGAAAAATGACCTTCGTCTGTACATAGGATGGTCTAGGGCCAGCCTTCGTCAACTTCAATCCTTGCGAGAAAGTGATCGGTGAAGTCAACACGTCGTTGTGCGTCCTGTGGTGCAAGCCGCTGTACGATATGAATCTTGTACGGATACCATCTGAGAATGGTCCGAAGCACCTTCCGTACTGTGGACCACGGGATGTTCAACTGTCGTGACAAAGCACGCGTACCGCCTGACGATCGGGAACTGCGCGCAGCGTTGTCTGTCACAGCAACAGCGATTTCATCAACCACCTGTGGGGCAATCGGTCGTCGGCCTCTCCCCGAAGCGACGCCCAGTTCTCATCAAGCTCCGCACAGCACGTGGAGAAAGAGAACCCTTCCGTAATCCTTTCAGCTGGCGATATTCTCAAAGTGCAGCTGCAGCATTACTGTTGTTTTCATAATAGAGCTTCACCAATAATTCCCTGCTCTTTTTGTCCAATCCCATAATGACACGTCAAAAAGTGCACTGTAACTGGTCAGGTGTATGAGATATGAATCAAGTTGATTGATCACAACACCTGGTGGCCATACCTGGAACTGGAAGGTGGCGTTGGACGCATGGAAGTCATTCACCCCATACTTTGTACATTAATGCTACCAAGTTTGGTACTCGTACGGTAATTAGTTTCCGTGTTATAACTTGTTAAATAGGGTTCAAAAACGGTTCAAATGGCTCTGAGCACTATGGGACTTAACTGCTGAGGTCATCAGTCCCCTAGAACTTAGAACTAATTAAACCTAACTAACCTAAGGACGTCACACACATCCATGTCCGAGGCAGGATTCGAACCTGCGACTGTAGCGGTCTCACGGTTTCAGATTGTAGCGCCTATAAGCGCTCGGCCACCCCGGCCGGCTGTTAAATAGGGAAAGTTTAATTAGAACCACCCGATAGATCACCTCTTGTATCCTCCCTATAGACGTAAGTGGCTGCTTGGCTAGAAAACTACTATTCTCGAACTTCACATGTTTATCACATTCATTCTGGTACTCTGACACCATGGGTATTCGACATTGTCCCTACTTTATGTGATGGTTGTCCTCTGACTGTGCAGTGCATGTGCATTCGAGAATGATGAGAAGATTACAAGAGATTTATATGGTATCATGGAGCACAGATGATAAATAAATCGTTTGTTAATATGAGAGTAATATTTCAATGTCTTATTTGTATAATATGAGGAAGTTATAATCATTTTGCATAGATGATCGTGTACTGATGCTAATATATGACTTATAGACCGAAGAAAACGAGGGGAACAGACTTTCATCTACAGACACGATCGATCACAAACTATATACGCAAGAAATTATGAACGAAGGTTCAAAGACAAAAACGAGCTACATCGAAGTTATGCGTCTGACCAGTTGAACACGATGCCGCCTTCCTAGTTGATACAGTTACACTGTGCAATAATATTAAAATATCACTTCTTTCAAACCGCGTAAGTAGCTCCCATTGCCACGCAGAAGTTTGAGATTTGGTTCACAGGTGCCTGCAATCTTCCTCTGCAATTATGCAAAAGCGTGGCCCAAGGTTCACTGGGTTTGATGACTCGCTTTGTCGTTAAAGAGGGGTGGAATCGCTCATAGGAGGTCAGTAAGATAGTCTTCCTGTAGCCCATCGCACTGCGAACGGTCGTTTTTGACCGTGAAATGTATGGAAATCGACTCTGCAAGGTAAGTGGTGGTTTCACTGACGCATTTTTGGCACACCCTAAAGGTTTTTTTGCGTCTATTCTGAGCGGCGATGTATCCGAGATGTTTCTCCTCGGTCAACCATGATAAAGCCGGGTGTTGATAACGTTGGGTGTCGCGTCTCTGATCTCTAACGCAGAGGGGTGAAATGGGCGATAAGAGGGACGGGGACGACCTTCCCATCGTGTGGCACATCCACTGTGGCGTTGGACAGAATTGTAGTGAAATTTGGTGCCAATGTGACATCATTAATCCACGTTACACCTCACATGAACTTCTGAGCTATGGTCTTATTTTGGTATGTGTCTGCACCTTCCTGTTTTGAAGCGTCGCCGAGAGTAACGTTACAAGTTGTAACGCTTCTGCACCATTACAGAGGATGTTTGTAGGAGGGTGCTTTTGAGACAAATTTCAAACTTCTATATCGCAGTGGGAGACAGACGATGTTTCGAAAAAGTAAATGTTTAAATATGTTGCGCAGTATATATTTTTGTTCTTTTGCGACTCGCAACCACCGTATACTGACTTGGTACTTTTTTAAGGCATGGCTGTGAAAAATGCCGTACAGAGAAGCATTGCGCAGTTTCTCCAGTTTGAAATGCCGTGTGGCTAGGGTCTCCCGTCGCGTCTTTCGAGTTGACGCCACTTCGGCGACGTGCGTGTCGATGGGGAAGAAACGATGATGATAAGGACAACACAACACCCAGTCACTGAGCGGAGAAAATCTCCAACCCAGCCGAGAATAGAACCCGGGCCGTTAGGTATGACATTCCGTCGCGCTGACCACTCAGCTACTAGGGGCGGACGTTTCTTCAGTTGGTATCCTACGATGTCGAATGGTCACTCTGCAGGTCGTACATCTTTGTTGCGATTACCGAGATTCTTATAGCAACATTATCAGTTGTATTTTGGACGCACTCTGTGTTACGCGAGTTGCAGATGAATAAAAAAACACCCGTTAGACCAGTGCTCGAATATTGTTCGCAAGTATGAGATACGAACTAAATGGGGCTGTGAAACAGAGAAGATCGAAAGAAGAGCAGCACGTTTCGTAACAATTTCGTTTAGTAACATGAAAGCTTCACGGAGATGCTCAGCCAACTGCAGTGGCAGACGCTGCAAGAGAGGCGTTCTGTATCACGTTATGGTCTACTGTTTAAGTTCCGACAGCGTACATTCGTAGACGTGTCTATCAATATACTGCCTTCCCCTAAGTACATCTCGCAAAAAGACCATAAAGATAAAATTACGGAGATTCGAGCCTTTAGAGGTTTACCAGTAATCGTTTCTTGCGCGAAATATATGCGGCTAAAACAGGAAAAGGGGCGAGTCACACAGGTTCACTAAATACCCTCCGCCACGCACCGTAAGGTGGCTTGAGGAGTGTATATGTAGACGTAGATGTAGCTAATGTATAACAGGCACTGTAAACTGAGAAGTGATGATAGCGGTGGTTGAGATATTTTACTTTTCTTGAAGGGAAGACTGATTTCAATTCCCGACTGGATATCCTGATCTGCATTTGTACTAATATTCTGCATCATTTAACGCGAAGAGTTTCTTCCTCGCAGAACAAGAGTTTACTCCCCAACAGTTACAACACAGTAGTAAATTATGTATTAGTAACTTCTGAGTTCACACTGTAAATACAACTTTAAGACCGAAGGCTATCACAATACTAACGCATCACAAGCCGTCATTCCATAATTTCGTTACATTAATTAGGTCACTTTACTTCTATCTCGGAACTGAATGTTTAATAGAAGAAGTATGTACTATTAATTTTTGGTGTTGAATCTTCATATGACATCACTACAATGAGCAGGATGGAAAACGTTTCGCTGGAGAATCTATCTCAGCTCCACAACCGGTAAACGAGTGTCCGTTCTGAAACACGATACCCGTTTTGTGAGAGGATGTGTTCCCTTCTGCCAAGTCTACACATTATACTGAAGTGCTGCTTTCCAGTTTGCTGACGTGGAGGCAGCAACGGTAAGTGAAAAATCTTTGCCTGGCTAGATCGACGTCGATTCCTGTGACCAAGGGTTCCAGTTACTGTGCTTGTGAGAGGGCAGACGACAATATAGTTCACTCTGAGAGCTCATAACAGCTGATAACTCGTAGCAAGAAAACTTCCCGTCTTCAGTTCCGATTGTTACTCGTCGCTTGCGAGAAGGCCATATATTTTTGTCTTTTTTTGCTGAGAAAAGGCCCTATATAGTAGAAGTATATATCAATAGAACTCAAGAAAGTGAGGTAAAACGATCTTTGTCTTTCTTGTTTATAATTACGTAACCCTTCACTTAATTACTAATTCGCTTACATAATTCTTTGTACTCTCCTGTTGCAACGTGCGAACTGAAAGTATTTGAAATAAATAGTATCTCAAGTACTTCCTCTTCTTCTCGAGTTTATTGTTCCTATTTACAATGCTTTTTCGGTATAGGTTTAGCACATCTATTACTGCTGAATATTTATGGGAAAGACGCCAGTCAAATTCGAGTCTATACCATTTTCGCATATATAGAATTACATTTCTAATAATCCGGGCAAAAGGGTTATGAAGAAATGGTTATAACCTCCCCAGTTCGAAGTACTACCTACGAAATAAGGGCCAATAACGTTTCGTCGGGTTGTGCTACATCGCTTTTTAAAATATAATTGTCGTTGATTGCACTCTTGATGAAACCATTATGCTCTTCTGTTGGACAGTATACATTCTCAAAACGTTTTGGTTCCCATGACCAATGAATGAGGCTTCATTGGCAATCAAAAGATCCTCCATAAACATATTATCTAGCTGATGATCTCACTGACAGAATTGCAAAAGTTACTGAAAAGTCAGTGGCTTGTAGCTTTTGCAGTTGTGGAACATTGAAAGGTTTATGTTTGTGACTATGAAGAATGCAAGTAAAGCTACTTTAACCGATACCAGATTTTTTTTTTAAGTGGGGCAGTCGCTCATGGCCGGTGTGGCAGAAGTGATATTCTTAAAATGGTTCAGATGGCTCTGAGCACTATGGGACTTAACAGCTATGGCCATCAGTCCCCTAGAACTTAGAACTACTTAAACATAACTAACCTAAGGACATCACACAACACCCAGTCATCACGAGGCAGAGAAATGATATTCTTAGGTCTGGAACTTAGATCCTGCTAAACAACATGGATATATATGTGGTATTCGTAAGTATGGTACACAAACGAAATATCATTCATATCAATGGTTGAAAACAACGGACTGACTGAAATGGGATTTCTGATAAAACACTTTTTCGTGATGAATTCTTCGATCCAAAAACGACTGATTGAAATCATTTCCTCAGACAGCAATGAAACAACCTATTTTAAAAAATTTCAGATTTATGATTAGCATGCGTGTAATGTAATTACGAATAAGAAAAGTATCCTGTAGTTACTGAATGACAGTGTCACGTGACTATGTAAAAATCACCTATGTTACGTTAGTTAAAATAAATCCACCTTATCGTTCAGGTATAGTCCTACAAACCACGAAGTAGAAAAATAGTTTAAGGAATTAAAATTACTTGTACAATAACATAACTCCTCATAACACTTGCCGTTAAGCGTAACCTAAAATGTTCTCATTTATAACAGGTTTCAACGAACAAGACTTTGTCGCGGAAGTGCTATGCTCTGTATGTGATGATTGATAAATTAGCGCAAGTAGAGAGCTGTCTGATTCTGAGGTAAAATTGTTCAGTTCATCCGCTGATGCTTGAAAACAGTCCCAAACTTTGTCTTTCCTGTTTTGAGAATGTGCAGTTTGTGAAGAAATGACCTTGCTCTTTCATAAACATACCTGCAGCCACTTCTCATATTTCAGGAAATAAAGAGAGAGTGATATAGCATTCTTGGTAGGGAGACCCTGTCGCTTTTTTAAGCCTCCTATAGGACGAGGGTTTTGTTCCTCCACGCACAATAGACCCCTTCCTCGGGTAACTTCTGTGTCTGTTGGTTGTAGGTCACTGTTATTGGTGTTTATACGTTGTGATTTTATGTTTGCGTTGTATGATTATGAGAGGAAGGAGAAAGTGAAACCCGGTACCGAAACATGGCCTTCTGCTCTCGAATGGCACCTATGTTACGACAGAGATTAACATCTCCATTCGAGGCACGGATTACAATCAACCGCGTCACCCGCCCTCACTTCGTGACAAACTGCGGTGGGATTTGGAATGTAACTAAAAACATTAGCCCAATGGCTGGTGATCAAGAATTTTATGATGCTGCCTCCGTTCTTCTTGCCGGCCAACTTCTGGTACGGAACATTTCATTCACCACCAGAGCTCAAAGTGTTTACCTCCGAATCGAGGTAGATGTGCGTTAGCTCCCTCAGCTGCGGAGGCGGGCTCCAGAAAACAGAATACCTGCACTTTATGGCAGATGAACTTCCAACTTTTTCATATTTCTTGAAACTTTTAACAAGTGGAAGTCATGTCTTAAAATTTTAACAGCTGATCACAAAGACGTGTACTCTGACAAGAGTAAACGCGATTCTTATAAAAGATCTAAGTATCACGTAAATTGGATAAGTTGTTTTAGTAACACATACGCACTTTGTTTTTCGCGGCTGTAGTCCTAGTTTTCTCACCGGTATTCGTCTTACACATCACAACCACGTTCCGAAATGCTGACTGACGTCAACACTCACAAAAATGTTTTTACAAATGTGTAAACCTGTAAACGTACTGAAAAATATTCATGGAACAAAAACTGACAACGCACTCTGATTTCAGATTTTTTTCTGCTAAATAGAAAGTTTGGTTTGAAAACTTGCACTTTACCAAAAGAACTCAGCATCATTTGTACTATTCTTCTGGTTATTTATTTTGCGGTCCATCCAGTCGTTGTCTGCTGCTGCGCTAAATACAAAAACTCTTCAACTGGTTAAACGACGTTCTTGTTAATTCTGCAATGCCTCTACCATTTTATGGGCAAGTTAATGAGAGTATGTAGGGAAGTATTGTAGCAGCCGCCAATAGCTGGTGGATGCCGGGCAGTGTCATTTCGGATATAGCAGCCGAGCTGTTGAATTATTACGAGACGGGCCAAGTATACTAACAAGGAAACCTCCCAATCGCACCCCCCTCAGATTTAGTTATAAGTTGGTACAGTGGATAGGCCTTGAAAAACTGAACACAGATCAATCGAGAAAACAGGAAGAAGTTGTGTGGAACTATGAAAAAACATGCAAAATATACAAACTGAGTAGTCCATGGGCAACATAGGCGATATCAAGGATGATGTGAGCACAGGAGCGCCGTGGTCCCGTGGTTAGCGTGAGCAGCTGCGGAGCGAGAGGTCCTTGGAAACCTGCCAGCGCAGCGGTAATGCAGAACACAGCCAAGGGGATATCTCCACCTGCGGGTTTCACTGGTGCTGCCGAGTACATGACTAGGGGGGTCCGCTGACATAACAGGTGCTCTGCTATCTTGAATAAGTAGCTGTCGTCTTTGTAGCAGTATCTTTCGCAGCTCAGCACTCTATCAGGACTTGGGGGGTATGCCAGGGGAGTGGATCGCATAGAGCCGCCAGCAACAGTCACGAGTTCGGGATTCAGTTGCAGTACTAGTTTCTAGCGCGAAGTCCGCCCTCCAGGCTTAGTGTCACAGTGCAGTAGGCTTTCCGGGATCACTCCAGCAGCAGACGGACTCTTGATCAGGGGGTAATGAGTCGCATACCGGGCACAGAAACCGTCTCCCAGCACCGCACTGGGCTCACGTCCGCCCAATGCACCAACGGCTGCCAGGACGGAGTCATCCACCGCAGGAGCGGCATGGCTGCTGACCGTCTTCGTACGGCGCTGATGCCAGGCGTTGGTGGCACGATATTCGCAACGGGGTGGGGTGCTACGCATTGTCGGTAGACATAAGCAAACCCGGACACGCTTGTCGCAGCTAGCTGGCCGGATGCTAGTTTATATCTCGCCAGCCACCTGGCCCTTTGCAAGTGGAGAGGGGATCTTCTCCACCCTGCACCGACGTAGCGTTACTGTACGGCTATGACAGCCACATCTTTCAGGGCCTCCACCAGTCCACTACCTCGCCTCAACTCCGGGATCGGGTATAAATTATACCAATTTCTTTATAACATAATGGTTTCAATCTTATTGTAATACAATGAAGAGCCAAAGAACCTTGAACACCTGCCGTATATCGTGTAGGGCCCACGCGAGCACGCAGAAGTTCCGCAACACGACGTGGCATGGACTCGACTAATGTCTGAAGTTGTGCTGGAGGGAACTGACACCATGAATCCTGCAGTGCTCTCTAAGAATCCGTAAGATTACGAGGCGTCTTACGAACAGCACGTTGCAAGGCATCCCTGACATGCTCAACAATGTTCATATCTGGGGAGTCTGGTGACCAGCGGAAGGGTTTGAACTTAGAATAGTGTTCCTGAAACCACTCTGTAGCGGTACTGGACGTGTGGGGTGTCGTATTGTCCTGGAATTGCCCAAGTCCGTCGGAGTGCACAATGGACATGAATGGACGTAGGCGATCAGACAGGATGCTTACGTATGTGTCACCTGTCAGAGTCGTATGTAGACGTATCAGGAGTCGCATATCACTCCAACTGCACACGTCCCACACCATTACAGAGCCTCCACCAGCCTGAACGGGCCCCTGCAGATACGCAGGGTGCATGTACTCATGAAATGGTCTCCGTAACCGTACACGACCGTCAGCTCGATAGAATTTGACACGAGACTCGTCCGACCAGGCAACATGTTTCCAGTCATCACCAGCCCAGTGCCGGTGTTGACGGCCCAAGCTAGGCGGAAAACTTTATGTCTTGCATGGCACACGAGTGGGCCTTCGGCTCCGAAAGCCCATATCGATGATGTCTCGTTGAATGGTTCGCACGTTGGACTCAACTGCTGTGGTCATAAGTCCCCTAGAACTTAGAACTACTTAAACCTAACTAACCTAAGGACATCACACACATCCATGCCCGAGGCAGGATTCGAAACTGCGACCGTAGCGGTCGTGCGGTTCCAGACTGTAGCGCCTTTAACCGCTCGGCCACTCCGGCCGGCAATCTGCAACAATTTGCGGAAGGGTTGCACTTTTGTCACGTTGAACGATTCTCTTCAGTAGTCGTTGGTCCCGTTCTTGCAGAACCTTTTTCCCGCCGCATCGATGACGGAGATTTGATGTTTTACCGGATTCCTGATATTCACGGTACACTCAAGATATGGTCGTATAGAAAATCTCCAGTTCATCGGTACCTCGGAGATGCTATGTCCCATCGCACGGTGCACCGACTGTAACACCACGTCTAAACTAACTTAAATCGCGATAACCTGCCACTGTAGCAGCACCAACTGATCTAACAACTGCGCCAGACACTTGTTGTCTTACATAGGCGTTGCCGACCGCAGAGCCGTCTTCTGCCTGTTTACATATCTCTGTATTTGAATATGCATGCCTATACCAGTTTCTTTGGCTCTGCAGTACAGATTTTCAAGCGCTCAGTTAAAGTCCCTCCGTAAGTTGTTGAGGTTTAGCTGCTCCACAATGTCAACGTTCAATGCCATCTTCAAAATGGAGACTGTGCAGATTGACTGTTCAGCCAGTATCCACCGCGAGACTGAATGCCACCTGATTGCAGTGCAGGCGTGTGACACGGTAAGAAATGTACGTAAGAGAAGAATAGACGAATAGGGAATCTGTCTAACGACGGTACGTACCGAAAATTGAAAAATCCTTTGAAATAAGCTACTTTGTTAAATGCAGGTCTTACGTCTACGCGCCTGTGGAACGAGCATCTGGCAGGCGCAAATGTTTAGGGGCACACCGTTCAGTTGAATTTTTTGTGCTCTGCTGCACCACAGGAGACAACAACTACATTAACACACGTTGACCCAATACAGTGACAAACATGACTGCAGTGAGAACAGCATCATCCAAATACGACCGTGGATCAGGGGAAACGTGTCGCCTGCTCGGATGAATCACGTTCGTTGTTATACGAGGTCACTGCTCGTACGTGGTTACCTTGTCATGCCGGTTAGTGGCTGCTTGAAACTGTTGTGTCTTCCTCTGCAAAGCTATGTGATTCTTCAGTGTGTACAGGGTCGAGGCACAGACGCCGTTCATGAACACAGAATTCAAATATTAACTTAGCCTAGATATAATATCAAATAGTAAAAATAATATATAAATTTGTTGCCGAATTTGCAACGTCAGTTGCTAATAGTAAATCTGAACGCAGAAACATATAAAGATAAAAATGATTTATAAATCCATCACTCGTCAGTACAACGTCTATTCAGAAGATGTTGAGCCCAGGCTACTATGAAAGCCTGTAAATGTTATACAACTGGCAGACGCACAAAAGGGGGTCAGTACATGAATGTTCGAACTTATGTACACCCACCGCTGGAGCTCCAGAGAGGGGATGCTTGAATCTTATTGGCAGCGGCGTAATCCTTCGTGGCAGCGCCCTCGTGCCGCGGTGGCAGGTATGAGAAACGTGGTGGCGTAACGGGCGGCGCGCAAATTTGAAAGTGCGGCGACCGATAACGCAGAAATTTGCACCGGGCCACGAACGCTGGCTGGTGGAGTGAGTATTATGATATTGGAGACACTGACCGTGGGACCTTTGGTAGTTATGGAGTGTACCTTGAGAGCTGTGCAGTACATGAACATTATTGCGAATCACCTGCATCCATTCACGCTTCACGTCTCTCCCCATGGCAATGGCATCTCCCAGCAGAAGGCCAGAAGCAGAAGTAGAAAGTGTCGGAAGTTCCACGCGGCTTTTCGCGGATGATGCTGTAGTATACAGAGAAGTTGCAGCGTTAGAAAATTGCTGCGAATCAGGAAGATCTGCAGCGAATAAGCACTTGGTGCAGGGAGTGGCAACTGACCCTTAACATAGACAAATGTAATGTATTGCAAATACATAGAAAGAAGGATCCTTTATTGTATGATTATACGATAGCGGAACAAACACTGGTAGCAGTTACTTCTGTAAAATATCTGGGAGTATGCGTGTGGAACGATTTGAAGTGGAATGATCATATAAAATTAATTGTTGGTAAGGCGGGTACCAGGTTGAGATTCATTGGGAGAGTCCTTAGAAAATGTAGTCAATCAACAAAGGAGCTGGCTTACAAAACACTCGTTCGACCTATACTTGAGTATTGCTCATCAGTGTGGGATCCGTACCAGGTCGAGTTGACGGAGGAGATAGAGAAGATCCAAAGAAGAGCGGCGTGTTTCGTCACAGGGTTATTTGGTAAGCGTGATACAGTTGCGGAGATGTTTAGCAAACTCAAGAGGCAGACTCTGTAAGAGAGGCGCTCTGCATCGCGGTGTAGCTTGCTGTCTAGGTTTCGAGAGGGTGCGATTCTGGATGAGGTATCGAATATATTACTTCCCCCTACTTATACCTCCCGAGGAGGTCACGAATGTAAAATTAGAGAGATTCGAGCACGCACAGAGGCTTTGGTTCAAATGACTATGAGCACTATGGGACTTAACATCTGTGGTCACCAGTCCCCTAGAACTTAGAACTACTTAAACCTAACTAACCTAAGGACAACACACACATCCATGCCCGAGGCAGGTTTCGAACCTGCGACCGTAGCGGTCGCGCAGCTCCAGACTGAAGCGCCTAGAACCGCTCGGCCACTCTGGCCGGCTCACGGAGGCTTTCCGGCAGTCGTTGTTCCCGCGAACGATACGCGACTGGAACAGGAAAGGGAGGTAATGAGTGGCACGTTAAGTGCCCTCCGCCACACACCGTTGGGTGGCTTGCGGAGTATAAATGTAGATGTAGATGTAGAGCTTTTGAATGCTGCAAATGAACACGAGATGTTCCTTAAGAGAATCATAAATGGTGATGAGATTTGGGTCTACCGTTATGATGTTGAGACCAAGATTCAGTCTTCATTGTGGGTCGGGAAAGGTTCTCCAGGACCATAAAAAGCTCGTCAGGTCAGGTCAAATGTCGAAGTATTGGTTGTAATTTTCTTTGTCTTTTAGGTATTGGTTGATCATGAATTCGTGCTACAGGTCAAATTGTGAATCGATGGTACTATTGGGACGTGTTGGGACGCCTGCGAGAAGAACTGAGAAGGAAACGGCCTGAAATGTGGCGAGACAATTCATGGCTCTTGCATCACGAAAACGCACTCGCACATTCATCTGTGTTGGTGCGTGACTATTGCACATAAAACGAAATCAATGTGCTGCCTCATCTTCCGTACTTGGCCCCTGCGGACAAAGCTGAAAACCACGTTGAAACGACGAAGATTTGCAACGATAGACGAGATAAAAGAAAATTCGCAGACGGCGCTTCGAGCGCTCCAGCACGGGGCGCTCCGAGACTCCTTCCAGAAGTGGAAACAGCGTTGAGAGCGGTGTATCAATTGTGAAGGAGAGTTATTAGAAAGAGACCATGCGCAAAAATAAAAGGTGAACGTAGAAAAATTTTGTGGGCCAAGTTCAGCTTGAGTATTGCTCATCAGTGTGGGATCCGTACCAGGTCGAGTTGACGGAGGAGATAGAGAAGATCCAAAGAAGAGCGGCGCGTTTCGTCACAGGGTTATTTGGTAAGCGTGATAGCGTTACGGATATGTTTAGCAAACTCAACTGGCAGACTCTGCAAGAGAGGCGCTCTGCATCGCGGTGTAGCTTGCTGTCCAGGTTTCGAGAGGGTGCGTTTCTGGATGAGGTATCGAATATATTGCTTCCCCCTATTTATACCTCCCGAGGAGATGACGAATGTAAAATTAGAGAGATTCGAGCGCGCACGGAGGCTTTCAAGCAGTCTTCTTCTCGCTAACGATACGCGACTGGAACAGGAAAGGGAGGTAATGACAGTGGCACGTAAAGTGCCCTCCGCCACACACCGTTGAGTGGCTTGCGGAGTATATATGTAGATTTAGATGTAGAAGGCCAAAACCGTGACACAGTGGTTTGAGGACCACTCTACTTCCATCTCCGTGCCCACAAACCACCTGCACGTACTTTAGGGGAGTTCTGTGATCTGTGCTAAGACATCTGGTGTACCGTACTTGCAGAAACCAAACAAGAAATTTTTGGATCTTTGCCACGGAGGGGGGCAAAATGGCTCTAAATACTATGGGACTCAGAGGTTATCAGCCCCCTAGACTTAGAACTACTTAAACCTAACTAATCTGAGTACATCACACACATCCATGCCCGAGGCAGGATTGGAAACTGCGACCGTAGCAGCAGCGCGGTTCCGGACTGTAGCGCCTAGAAACGCTCGGCCGCAGCGGCCGGCGGAGGGGCACAAACACGCTATCAAACACGTGGTCATATTCTTTTGGATCATCAGTGCCTATTCTTTTACAACATACTCCTTCTTTGTTTTTCTAGTTTAAGGGTCTGAAAACGTCTTCGAGATCTTCTGAAACTAATTTTAGTGATAGGAAATGTCGCTTGACTCCTGTTATATTCTGTTTATCTCACTATTTTGGAAAAGTCTGTTGTAAGTTGTAGTACTGGCTTACATACATTTAGTGTACTAAACCTTGTTGATGAAGGGCTGCTAATAAAAATTTCGTTTCAAGTGAGTTAAAGGCTTTCTGAAAGTCTATGAATCCCAGGAGAATTTATATTACTCGTAGCTTCATTCTACAGTTTCGTTCGCAAGTTGGAGAGGAACCACTGTACCAAATCACCTTCGAAAGCCAACCTGTTAATTTGACTGATTAAAATATGAAGTATTTTCTATGCGGTTCGTGATGGTTTTAGGTTATATCTTTACATAACGGAGAAGAGGCAGATAGATATTGTGTGTTTACTTTTATTATTTTTCTAGTTATTTTCAGATTATTTTTCCTCTGGCTGTAACAATTTCTTTTAAAACATCGTCATCTCCAGGCTTCTTTCCTTTCCTCATACCTGACATGGCTTTATCTTCCGCATATGGTATTGCTTCCTTACGGCCATTATTTTCATCTCTGACTGTTTCTGATTTACCAATTGACCTAAAGAAATGTTTCATACACTCTTTGAATGCTTTTAATATTTTGTCTCACCTGTTAATTACTACGAAAGCGGCCATTTTAAGTACAGAAATGTGATATCTGTCTATCATTCGTTCTGTTTAATCTCCTGGCTACTTTTACTATTTTCATTAGTTTCTTTTATCATATTTTTTTCTCCTTGGAATTCCCAGGAACCCAGCGGTATGATACTCAGAAACCCAAAATGTGTCTCGTGCGATATCGCAGGTTCAGCCTCTATTCATTATGGTGTAACTAATTCGTTGCCGCAGAAGTAATAAAAATGTGCTAAGAAATTCTAACCACAAATGTGAGCAACTGCTATCAGTTGGTACAATGCTCGCCTGTTGACGGTTCATCAGATTTTTCGTCAACAGATACTTTTGCAGATACGACTGTGGTTTACCAACAACGATTTCAGACTCTAGAATACCATGCCGTTAACAGTAACCAGTACTGCAATCAAAGGATCCCACTTCTTGAAATAGCCACTCTTTACTCCATAAACGATGAAAGAAAATGAATTTTAATTTAGCTACGTCTAGAGCTGTTAATTTCTAGAATGGATGCAAAAAAAGAGGTTAACATTTCGATAACCACATAGTTAACTTTCTATAACAATCGATGATATTCCTAGGCGCAAACAGCTAACAGCTATAGCAGAAACCTGGTTAAATTTGACAGACACGTCTCACAATTAATTGCTGCTACGGCTCAACTATTAATAAAATGAAAAAAATTGTAAATAGAAAGCGGAAGGTACCGTGACGGTTCAGTGCGCCCAGTGTTTCTGCGTTTCGTGAACATATGTGCCCTTGTAGTTTTCGACCAGAATATAGCTTGCATACAGGAAAATTAATATTAATGTAAACTCCGCTGAGTTCTTTTTCTCTGTGTATAAATATAAATACGGTAAGAAGTATGTCGCGAATCTCGTTTTGGATTTATCTCCGTTGTGTGTTTCTCACTGCCCGAGGGTTTTATTAGCGTGGGTGGACAGCAAAGCTGCGCCCGCGGCTGTCCTTTGTGTTCTGCGTGCCAGCCATCAGGCGGTTGAGCAGAAAGCGCAGCATCGGCACGACGAGTGTTGGCCGAGCACCGTCGCGCCAAAGGCAACCTATTAGTTGCTAACGAGCTCTATTGTTGCTGTCAGAGAGCTTCTGCTCACTACACCGATTGCTCTGTTCCAGAAATCATCCTCTCCATCCCTTTGGGATGTTTAATTATCTACTGGGATGTTTAATTATCTGTTGTTACCCTCCTGGAGTTAGAGTGCGGTATGTGAAATGCCTCTTACGATGCCCTGAAATCCCCGTTTCAGTCCTGACACCTCTTGAACAATTAGGTAGATTCCGCCTCGCTATTTCTTCATTATCTGGTGACCTAAGTTATCCCACTCTCAAACTCAGGATTTGTCCCGCGTTATTCGCTCTCTGCGGTAATACATCAAATACTGATTCAGCCACAAAGACAAATGACAGATGCATTTGGAAACGTCTGTTTACCATGATACATGTATTTAGTTCCTTTCATCTCACAAAGACAACATGACAAGCGCCGCAATCCGATTTCCCAGAAATCCCCATTTCAGTCGTGACGTCTCTTGAACAATTAGGTAGATTCCACCTCATTATAGTCGCTCCATTATCAGGTGACCCCACTTATTCCGCTGTCAAACGCAGGATTTATCCCACATGATTCGCTCTCTGTGGTAATTAATCAAATACTGATTCAGCCATTACAGACAATTACAGATAGCATTTGGAAACGTGTGTTTACTATGAAACATGTATTTATTTCCTTTCATCTCACAAAGAGAACATAACAAGCGCTGTAACCCGATTTCCCAGACTTCTCCATTCCAGTTGTGACACCTCTTAAACAATTAGGTAGGTTCCACCTCATTATAGTCGCTCCATTATCTGGTGACCTCACTTGCCCCACTGTCAAACTCTGGATTATCCCGCATGATTCGCTCTCTGCAACAATTCCTCAAATACTGATTCTATCATTATGGCAAATTACAGACTACATTTGTAAACGTCTGTTTATCATGATACATGTAGTTTTTTTCTTTTTAATTCACGAGTAGAACATGTTAAGTGCCAGAACGCGATTTCCAACAAACTTCGCTGAATGTAAGAGGGATCAAAATAAGTGAACACGCATCTCGTTTTATCGGTAAATACTCCACCGTTTCTGAGAAAACGCCGGCCAAAGTTTTCGATATAATTTAGAGGGCTTCTAGCGACATATAATATCGGCCTCAGTGGTGGCCCAGTGAGCGTCGCCGCTTCTCACATTTTGCGCTTCGTGCTCGAAACCTGATTTTTGCTTTTATTCATTTTATTTTTATTTTGTACTATTTATCTACCTATGTCCTTAGAATGTTACCACACGAATGTTTTTCATTAAGTTACGCAATACAAGGATATTATATTAATTGTAAATCGTAACAGCATTCCACAGTAAGTGTCTCACGTGTGTATGGTATTTTCAATAGTTACAATTTTTTTCAGTTCTCATATTCTCATGTTCCATTCTTATATCAATTCTTCTATTCATCGTTATATTTTGTTCTTAGTTATATTCTTCAGGGTAATTTGGTGTATTCGAAATATGGAGATTTCGGATACCACGAGCACTGCACGAAGACAGAAATATCATTAGCACTGCTGAAGATTTCATGTGTTGGTAGTAATTTCGCAGCGAACCACGGATAACGGATCACTTTACTGAAAACTGATGCTAGCAGTTGAATATGAATCAGGATACACTACGGGAGTTTCACCGAAAACACTTCCAATTTGAAAAAAATTTCTCGCTTCTTCTATTTATTTTAATTTATTAATCAAGCGTACCGTTAGGAAACGAATGAGGTCAGTGTTATTTAAGTATATATCACAAAACATTTCTGTAGTAAACATCTACGAATATGGATATATAAATTAAAAGCAAAACTAAAAATCGTGTTTCGAAACGGGTCGCGAAAGTGTGAAGCTGTGACACGAGCCACTGTGCAGCCACTCCGGTAGAACTGTTTACTCCCGGAAAATCACATTAAGTACGTCGAAAACTTTAATCGTCGTTTTCTCAGAAGCAGCAGAGTATCTACGGATAAACCGAGACAGTGTTCGCTTATTTTTGCCCCTCTTGAACTGAGCGAAGTTTCTGGCAAATCAGGTTATGGCACATGCCGTGTCCTCCTCGTCAGTGTCGGAATTTTAAGTGCGATTGACACAATGCTACACAGTTCAAATGAAGTAATACTGTTTTGTATGCATATTCAGGATGGAACAAATAAAAGTGGCCCGGAGAACAGAGTTCCAGGGTACAAAGAAACCCAGCAGAAGAAAGGAAATACCGTGCTAACCTGGTTATAGCAGATACTGAGAGTGATCACCATTCATCTCTTGGCACTTTTTGGTCCTGGTGTGCAAGCTGCTGAAGGGGGAACTAACCTGGACTGTTGGAATAGATGCCGTCTCATCTGGATTGTTCTGATGCAGTTCTTCAAGACTATGATGGCTGTTGCGGTACATTTTAGACTTGAAGGCTACCGACACAAAGTTATCGCATACTGACAGTTCAAGCGACCAGGGTGGCCAGCTCGGGCCGTAACCGGACTGACCTCTGCTAACAACTCTGTCAGGCGTGAAGATAGTGTAAATGTGCTGTAAGGTTCGGGCGGCAGTATGGGCAGTTGCTCCATTCTGTCGGAAGTAACTTTGGGTCTTTTCCTCGCCCGCTAATGCTGCCACAAATGGTAATCCAGTCGTATCCAGTCGTCCACCCACTTTTGTTTGCCCCAACCTGTATTTACATACGAAATATTTTTCATTTTAGGTGGGATCATTTACTCATGTAATCTAACACCACAAACGATACAAGCAGCGGAAATAAGGAATATAGGAAGATTAGGTACGCGACAAAGCACAATCGATTTGGCTTGGAGCACTGTTCATGATCCCTGAATTGGAAAACTTAGTATTATGTGAAGACAGCAGGTGCTGTATTCAGAGTGTCATTGTCATGGAACAGAATTAGAGCGGTGAATATATTCCTGGGAATATTACTCCACGTGATTCATCTGCGCGTCCAAAATGCATCTCCTGTATTTGCTGGAGAACCTTGACTAACGATGTGCAGACCAAGCATAACCTAGACGTCACTGATGAGTGACAACGTTACGTTAAAATAAAGCCTAGAAAAAGGTTAATACGTTGAAGAAAGCGCTCACATTTGTCACCACATGTGGCCCGGGACTGTCGTGTCAGAAAAATAACAGTTAAGGTCTTCCAAAAGGAGATGAGACAGACTTGTTCAAACACATCAAACTGCTGTATATGAGAATTAAACATAATCATATGTAGACCATTGTTGGCTGTTTTGCACAAGTGCATTAAAATCGTTATGAAAATAATTATATGGATAGGATAGGTTGTTATGTGGGCCTGGATTACGAGGACACAAGTGATAACATCGATTGCCATCGCTACACCAGTGTATACAATCCTGACAAAATTCAGATGAATTTCATTCAGCTAGATCAGATACATCAACCACAATCGCTTTTTTACACTTCTAAATTTAATATATAATATTTTAGTTGGTCTAAGGTAGGGCACAGCAACATAGATCGTCCTTCAACAAGAGATTCCACTCGATTGAGGTAATCGTGTTGCAAACTTGTAATGTAAAGAATCAAAAGGTGTGAGAAAGGAGTTAGTAAACAACAGTACCACATTAGATGACTACGGAGCATGCTTGTTCAGTCACAGTGAATTATATAGGATAAAGAGTTTCATTAGAAGTTACAGGCGTGAAACTTATATAGTATAATTAAATAAAATAGCAGTGCACATGACGATATAAGGTACAGTATAGATGATAGAATAAATAAACTTCCACGGGGGTATTATAGTTCACTGTAGGTATTTTGGATATCATCCTACTCCATAAAATTAATTAGTTTGTCATCGTCATCAACTGTTCGTGTGTTATCATCAAAGAAGTCCGTCCTGATAGCTGAGTAGTCAGCGTGACCGATTGCCGTCCTACGTGCCCGGGTTCGATTCCCGGTAGGGTCGGAGATTTTCTCCACTCAGGGTCTGGGTGTTATGTTGTCTTCGTCATCATTTCCTCCCCATCCGGCGCGCAGGTCGCCCAATGTGGCGTCGAATGTAATAAGATCTGCACCAAGGCGGCCGGACCTGCCCCGCAAGGGACCTCCCGGCCAATGACGCAAAACGCTCATTTCCATCGTCAAAGTATTGTAAGTAATATCATCATCAACATGTGTACGTATTGTAGGTATACTGAATTCATCTATATCTTAATAACATTAATATATATATATATATATATATAAAGCGAATAGTGAGCTGGGCACCCATCGCGACGGTGCAACAACATCTACATATTTCAAGTGGTGCTTCCTGCAGCAGTATCGGCAATACTTCGGTAAGAAATTGTGTCTCCCACCCGTTAAGCTTTCTTCAATTAAGGTAGGACGTAGTACGTAACCTCAACTAACCCCACATCACACATTCATACTCAATCGCCCATGATGTTCAACCCGACAAGAGACCCAATAGTTTATATTACATTTGGAAAGCTAGCTTCATGGATAAAGAGAACAGTTGGAAAAATACTGATGTCGCCTCAGAACCGATCGGCAGAATTCCATGCGTCTTCTAGAGTGCCGCTGGTTATCTGCTGGTGGAGTGACACATTATAAAGATGGTAGCTGTTTGCTGACAGCGCTTGGTTAACTCATCCAGAGGCCCCCGCATGGGGGTTATGAACAGAAGATGGCAGAACATCAATTTCATTTGTTCCATTCATTGCAGGCTAGCTCCTTATCCTTTGCGAATCATTCTAGTGCCCAGCCAATAACCTTTTTTTTCTCATTCGCTTAATTGTCATTCTTACTGGACACATTCTGTCGATATACCTTCGTGCGTACAGCTTAGCTGTTCTTTTCACGATCCTTCTGGTTTATCCGTAGAGAAGTAGCGCATCTAGCTTCTTTTGGTTTGTGGAGTCGTTTATTTTTCAAACTATCAGCCCCTGAAATACGTGAAAGGCACAAACAGAATGGAATCTACGTTTCCTCTGCGCCTCCTATGTAATGATATTACGGCGGTACAACACTTCGTTTCCCCCTATCTGACGTGAGCTGTATCCTTATTTGGGTACGAAACAACGAACTTCCTAATAAGACGACAATCCTTTTTATGTTCAAAACAGATAAATCTGAAATGCCAAATACTGTAGTTACTCTGAAACTAGAAACCGAATTTTGAAGAGTCAACTGCACTAATATCTGTAAAACTGATCTTTGCAGTAGTGCCATAATTACACTAGTCCAACAACCCATACCTTGTAGAGGAACATTTGGATGCAGAATTCATCATACCATACTTGCTTCATTGCCGTCAGTTTGAGATATTGTGTCGTCCTTGATGACACTGACAGCCTTTACGTACTACTAGAATCTCTTTAAGCTTTGTGAGAGGTATTTCGATAAGAATCTTTAACAGTATTTATTCAAGGAAGCGGAGATTTGCCTTTTGCCACCAAACGTGTTTCTATCTATAGTTGTGTGCTTTGCATTACCTTATTCTGCAATAGTATTCCATTCTTTAGTTGTTGTTGTTGTGGTCTTCAGTCCTGAGACTGGTTTGATGCAGCTCTCCATGCTACTGTATACTGTAAAAGCTGATTCATCTCTCAGTACGTACTGCAGCCTACATCCTTCTGAACCTGCTTAGTGTATTCATCTCTTGGTCTCCCTCTACGATTTTTACCCTACACGCTGCCCTCCAATAATAAATTGGTGATCACTTGATGCGCCAGAACATGTACTACCAACCGATCCCTTCTTCTAGTCAAGTTGTGCCACAAATTCCTCTTCTCCCCAATTCTATTCAGTACCTCCTCATTAGTTATGTGATCTACCCATCTAATCTTCACCATTCTTCTGTAGCACCACACTTCAAAAGCTTCTATTCACTTCTTGTCCAAACTATTTATTGTCCACGTTTCACTTCCATACATGGATACACTCCACACAAATACTTTCAGAAACGACTTCCTGACACTTAAATCTATACTCGACGTTAACAAATTCCTCTTCTTCAGAAACGCTTTCCTTGCCATTGCCAATCTACATTTTATATCCTCTCTACTTCGACCACCATCAGTTATTTTGCTCCCCAAATAGCAAAACTCCTTTACTACTGTAAGTGTCTCATTTCCTAATCTAATTCCCTCAGCATCACCTGAGTTAATTCGACTACATTTGATTAACCTCGTCTTGCTTTTGTTGATATTCATCTTATATCCTCCTTTCAAGACACTGTCCTTTCCGTTCAACTGCACTTCCAAGTCCTTTGCTGTCTCTGACAGAATTACAATGTCATCGGCGAACCTCAAACTTTTCATTTCTTCTCCATGGATTTTAATACCTACTCCGAATTTTTCTTTTTTTACTTCACTGCTTGCTTAATATACAGATTGAATAACATCGGGGATAGGCTACACAACTGTCTCACTCCCTTCCCAACCACTGTTTCTCTTTCATGTCCCTCGACTCTTATACTGCCATCTGGTTTCTGTATAAATTGTAAATAGCCTTTCGCTCCCTGTATTTTACCCCTGCCACCTTCAGAGTTTGAAAGAGATTATTCCAGTCAACATTGTCAAAAGCTATCTCTAAGTCTACAAATGCTAGTTACGTAGGTTTGCCTTTTCTTAATCTAACTTCTAAGATAAGCCGTAGGGTTAGTATTGCCTCACGTGTTCCAACATTTCTGCGGAATCCAAACTGATCTTCCGCGAGGTCGGCTTCTACCAGTTTTTCCATTCGTCTGTAAAGAATTCGCGTTAGTATTTTGCAGCCGTGGCTTATTAAACTGATAGTTTGGTAATTTTCACATCTGTCAACACCTG
Source organism: Schistocerca cancellata (assembly GCF_023864275.1). NCBI lineage: Eukaryota > Metazoa > Arthropoda > Insecta > Orthoptera > Acrididae > Schistocerca > Schistocerca cancellata. Next base: position 767,613,715 of record NC_064629.1, read on the forward strand.
CTTTCCTTGGGATTGTAATTATTATATTCTTCTTGAAGTCTGAGAGTATTTCGCCTGTCTCATACATTTTGACCACCAGATGGTAGAGATTTGTCAGGAATGGCTCTCCCAAGGCTGTCAGTAGTTCTAATGGAGTGTTGCCTATTTCCGGGGCCTTGTTTCGACTTAGGTCTTTCACTGCTGTGTCAAACTCTTCACGCAGTATCATGTCTCCCATTTCATCTTCATCTACGTCGTCTTCCATTTCCATAATATTGCCCTCAAGTACATCGCCCTTGTATAGACCCTCTATATACTCCTTCCACCTTTCTGCTTTCCCTTCTTTGCTTAGAATTGGGTTTCCATCTGAGCTCTTGATATTCATACAAGTGGTTCTCTTTTCTCCAAAGGTCTCTTTAATTTTCCTGTAGGCAGTGTCTATCTTACCCATAGTGAGATAAGCCTCTACATCCTTACATTTGTCCTCTAGCCATCCCTGCTTAGCCATTTTGCACTTCCTGTCGATCTCATTTTTGAGACGATTGTATTCCTTTTTGCCTGCTTCATTTATTGCATTTTTATATTTTCTCCTTTCATCAATTAAATTCAATATTTCTTCTGTTACCCAAGGATTTCTGCTACCCCTCGTCTTTTTACCTAATTGGTCCTCTGCTGCCTTCACTAGTTCATCACTCAAAGCTACCCATTCTTCATCTACCTTGTCAATTGTTCCCTTATGCTGTCCTGAAAATCTGTACAACCTCTGGTTTAGTCAGTTTATCCAGGTCCCATCTCCTTAAATTCCCTCTTTTTTGCAGTTTCTTCAGTTTTAATCTACAGCTCATAACAAATAGATTGTGGTCAGAGTCCACATCTGCCCCTGGAAATGTCTTACAATTTAATACCTGGTTCCTAAATCTCTGTCTTACCATTATAGAATCTGTCTTATACCTTCTAGTATTTTCGGGATTCTTCCATGTGTTCAACCTTCTTTTATGATTCTTGGACCAAGTGTTAGCTATGATTAAGTTATGCTCTGTGCAAAATTCTACCAGACGGCTTCCTCTTTCATTTCTTTCCCCCAATCCATATTCACCTACTATGTTTCCTTCTCCCCCTTTCCCTACTCTCGAATGCCAGTCACCCATGACTATTAAATTTTCGTCTCTCTTCACTACCTGAATAATTTCTTTTATCTCATCATACATGTCATCAATTTCTTCGTCATCTGCAGAACTAGTTGGCATATAAACTTGTGCTATTGTAGTAGGCGTGGGCTTCGTGTCCATCTTGGCCACAATAAGGCGTTCACTATGCTGTTTGTAGTAGCTTACCCGCACTCCTTTTTTTTTATTCATTATTAAACTACTCCTGCGTTACCCCTTTTTGATTTTGTATTTATAACTCTGTATTCTCCTGACCAGAAGTCTTGTTCCTCCTGCGACCGAACGTCGCTAATTCCCACAATAGCTAACTTTAACCTATCCATTTCCCTTTTCAAATTTTCTAACCTACCTGCCCGATTAAGGGATCTGACATCCCACGCTCCGATACGTAGAACGCCTGTTTTCTTTCTCCTGATAACGACGTCCTCTTGAGTAGACCCCGCCCGGAGATCCGAATGGGGGACTATTTTACCTCCGGAATATTTTACCCAAGAGGACGCCATCATCATTTAACCATACAGTAAAGCTGCGTGCCCTCGGGAAAATTACCGCCGTAATTTCCCCTTGCTTTCAGCCGTTCGCAGTACCAGCACAGCAAGGCCGGTTTGGTTAGTGATCAGTCAATCATCCAGACTGTTGCCCCTGCAACTACTGAAAAGGCTGCTGCCCCTCTTCAGGAACCACATGTTTGTCTGGCCTCTTTAGAAGTCCCTTTAAAGAGTCTGTACAGCATGGGGATCGTTCTCATGATGAACGTTTTTGCTAAGTACCTTTGCATCGAGTGTTGGTCTACCATTTTTCTATGATTCAGCCACATGCTTTGATCCGGAGCATTCATGATGCAACAGAACAATATACAGTGTTGAAGTGCTGTCTTCACCGTCTCGTCTAACATGTATGTAGGGGATCGCTGGAGAACAATTTGAAGTGGGTATCGTCCGACGATACCACATTTTGTCATTCAGCACCCAGTCAGGGCGTTCACTTACTCAGTGCGTTCTGAGGCATCAAAGTAAACTATTCAGCATCCGCTGAAAATTTTCAGCGTCGAACCAACTCTGTGGACCAAGCTGTACAGTCCATTAACCCCAATTGTGCAGGGTTGTCCATTGATCGTGACCGGGCCAAATATCTCACGACAAGCGTCAAACGAAAAGACAACACAGAACGAAACTTATCTAGCTTGAATGGGGAAACTATGTTTGGCCCGCTAGATGGCAATGCCATAGGTCAAACGGATATCAACTGCGTTTTTTTTAAAATAGGAACCTCCATTTTTATTACATATTCGTGTAGTACGTAAAGAAATGTGAATGTCTTAGTTGGACCACTTTTTTCGCTTTGTGATAGATGGGGCTGTAATAGTCGCAAACATATGGCTTACAATTTTAGACGAACAATTGGTAACAGGTAGGTTTTTAAAATTAAAATACAGAACGTATGTACGTTTGAACATTTTATTTCGGTTGTTCCAATGTGATACATGTACGTTTGTGAACTTATCATTTCTGAGAACGCACGCTGTTACAGCGCGCTTACTTGTAAATACCACATTAATGGAATAAATGCTCAAAATTATGTCCGTCAACCTCAATGCATCTGGAAATACGTGTAACGACATTCCTATCAACAGCGAGTAGTTCACCTTCCGTTAATGTTCGCATATGCATTGACAATGCGCTGATGCATGTTGTCAGGCGTTGTCGGTGGATCACGATAGCAAATATCCTTCAACTTACCCCACAGAAAGAAATCCGGGGACGTCAGATCCGGTCAACGTGCGGGCCATGCTATGTTGCTTCGACGACCAATCCACCTGTCATGAAATATGGTATTCAATACCGCTTCAACCGCATGCGAGCTATGTGCCGGACATCCATCATGTTCGAAGCACATCGCCATTCTGTCATGCAGTGAAACATTTTGTAGTAACATCGGTAGAATATTAAGTAGGAAATCAGCATACATTCCACCATTTAGATTGTCATCGATAAAATGGTGGCCAATTAACCTTCCTCCCATAATGCCGCACCATACATTAACCCGCCAAGGTCGCTGATGTGCCACTTGTCGCAGCCATCGTGGATTTTCCGTTGCCCAATAGTGCATATTATGCCGGTTTACGTTACCGCTGTTAGTGAATGACGCTTCGTCGCTAAATAGAAGGGGTGCAAAAAAATCTGTCATCGCCCAGTAATTTCTTTTGTGCCCAGTGGCGGAACTGTACACGACGTTCAAAGTCGTCGCCATGCAATTTCTGGTGCATAGAAATATGGTACGAGTGCAATCGATGTTGATATAGCATTCTCAACACCGACGTTTTTGAGATTCCCGATTCTCTCGTAATTTGTCTGCTACTGATGTTTCGGATTCGCCTGGACAGCAGCTAAAACACCTACCTGGACATCATCATTTATTGCAGGTCGTGGTTGACGTTTCACATGTGGCTGAACACTTCCTGTTTCCTTAAATGACGTAACTATCCGGCGAACGGTCCGGACACTTGGATGATGTCGTCCAGGATATCGAGCAGCATACATAGCACACCCCCGTGGGGCATTTTGATCACAATAGCCATACATCAACACGATATCGACCTTTTCCGCAATTGGTAAACGGTCCATTTTAACACGGGTAATGTATCACGAAGCAAATACCGTCCGCACTGGCGGAATGTTACGTGATACCACGTACTTATACGTTTGTGACTATTACAGAGCCATCTATTACAAAGCGAAAAAAGTGGTCGAACTAAAACATTCATATTTCTTTACGTACTACACGAACATGTAATAAAAAATGGGGGTTAATATTTTAAAAAAACCCTGTTGATATCCGTTTGACCTATGGCAGCGCCATCTAGTGGGCCAACCATAGCACCATCTGGTTCCCCCCTTCAAGCTAGACGAGTTTCATTCTTTGTAGTTTTTTCGTTTGATGCTTATTTCGTGAGATATTTGGCCCGGTCACTATCAATAGACCACCCTGTATATAACATCTGTTATTGCAGATGACATGATTGTCTGACTAATCCTAAATGGAGCTGTTAAATCCAAATTGGAGATACCTGTGATGTGAGCCAATACTGGAGGCTACAATTTACGTAGAAAGGAGCTATCACAGTCTGTAGTGCTCGGCTATCTGAGATGCTCCACAGTAGCCTGTGTTGCGTAACACGAATCCACGTTCATGATACACTTTCTGTAAAGAGAAAACTAGCTCCCAGGTATATAATTAGATAAAATATAGTTTTCAACGTAAAATTTTTCTTAAGGTTATTCAGAAAACGACTCATACTACGACTTCCTCAAAAACTAAGACGTCCGGAGATGAACTGTACGTTTCCATACAGCATCCTCGTTTGAAAAAAAAAATTGTATATCTTGTGTAATTATTCAGTTAGTTATATGAATGTTAAGTGGGTAATTTTAACTCTGTCTCGTTTATGATGATGAACTTGACAATAAACTTACAAAAATCTAATTTTATTTAAAAACGGAAGTTTGTGTGGGTCGCTGATGTTTACACTAACTGTAGAAATACCTTCAACTTTTCAAAAATGTTCAAATGTGTGTGAAATCTTATGGGACTTAACTTCTGAGGTCATCAGTCCCTAAGCTTACACACCACCTTAACCTAAATTATCCTAAGGACAAACACACACACACCCATGCCCGAGGGAGGACTCGAACCTCCGCCGGGACCAGCCGCACAGTCTATGACTGCAGCGCCCTAGGCCGCTCGGCTAATCCCACGCGGCCCTTCAACTTTTGTAGTCCTATCGTCCTCAGTTGAGTTTAATTTTACCCTATGTTGATAATTATAATTTTAGGACCGTCTAATCACAGCCGCGCGGGACTAGCCGAGCGGTCTTAGGCGCTGCAGTCATGGACAGTGCGGCTGGTCCCGGCGGAGGTTCGAGTCCTCCCTCGGGCATGAGTGTGTGTGTTTGTCCTTAGGATAATTTAGGTTAAGTAGTGTGTCAGCTTAGGGACTGATGACCTTAGCAGTTAAGTCCCATAAGATTTCACACACATTTGACCATTTGAACATTCTAATCACAACTAAAAAAAAAATTGTGGGATACTTGTGTCGCCTTTATTCTTCGCAAGTTGCCTTCTGTGGCCTAGAATATGTACATATTTTTGTGTATACTATTTAGTTTACACTTAGGACGTTGCATATAATGATTATGAACACTTAAGCGCCAACGAAACTGGTGTAGCCATGCGTATTCATATACAAAGATATCTAAACAGGCAGAATACAGCGCTGCGGTCGGCAACGCCTATACAAAACAAGTGTCTGGCATAGTTGTTTGATTCGTTACTGCTAACACAACGGCAGGTTATCAAAATGTAAGTGAATCTGAACGTGGTGTTACAGTCGCCCCCGGAGCGATGGACACAGCATCTCCGAGGTAGCGGTGAAGTGGGGATTTTCCCGTACGACCATTTTATGAGTGTACCGTGAATAACAAGAATCGGGTAAAACATCAAATCTCCGACATCGCTGAGGCTGAAAAAAGATCCTGCAAGGACAGGACCAACGATGACTGAAGAGAATCATCCAGTGTGACAGAAGTGCAACCCTTCCGCAGATTGATGCAGATTTTAATGCTGGGCCATCAACAAGTGCCACCGCGCGAACCTCAGCAAAACATCATCGATATGGCCTTTCGGAGCCGAAGACCCACTCGTGTACCCTTGTTGACACACGACACAAAGCTGGGCCCGTCAACACCGACATTGGACTGTTGATGACTGGAAACATGTTGCCTGGTCGGACTATTCTCGTTTGTAATTGTATCGAGAGGATGGACATGTACGGGCGTGCAGAAAACCTCATGAATCCATGGACCGTGCATGTCAGCAGGGGACTGTCCAAGCCGGTGGAGGCTCTGTAATGGTGTGGGGCGTGTGAAATTGGAGTGATATGGGACCCTTGATACGTCTAAATACAATTCTGACAGGTGACACTGACGTAAGCATCCTGTCTGGTCACCTGCATCTATTCATGTCTCTTGTGCATTCCGACAGACTTGGGCAATTTCAGCAGGAGAATGTGACACCCCGCTCGTCCAGAATTGCTACAGAGTGGCTCTAGGAACAATCGTCGATTTCAAACGCTTCCGCTGGCACAGCAAACTGCCCAGACAGGAACATTATTGAGCATATGTAAAATTATGTGTGTGCGTGTGGAATGGTGTTTGTGTCGGTACGATCAGGTATGGGTACGTAATTTTTTGTTAGTGTGTGCGTGTATGTGTGTGTGTGAATACGTATTTGTCTTCATATGGCTGCATGTATAAATGAAACATTTTTTCCCCTTATCATTTCTTTAACTAATTTTAGCAGAATTTCTATTGACGTGTTTCCGGTTATTTCTCATGTGCTTGTTCTCGGAAATGTCTTTCTGGATATGCTAGTCTTCCAGCATTTGTATTATGTTTTTGTTGTGGTTGCTTATTCTGATTATATTCATATTTGAGATGATAACAAATGGTAAGATAAGAAACATTCCGATTGTACATGCAGCCGTGTTGAAATAAACAATTTCTATCTCTCTGCATCTGTCTCTGTCTCTCTGTCTCTCTGTCTGTCTCTCTCTCTCTCTCTCTCTCTCTCTCTCTTTCTCTCTCTCTCTCTCACACTCTCACACACACACACTTACCAAAAGAGAAATTACATAATCGCACCATAACAAGTAGCAGTACAATTCACAAACACAAACTCTTATGTATATATACCAAAGCAAATTCCATGGCACACGCACTCAAACTCATCGAATATACCTGAAAGACACACTCAGTAGTTTGCAATTACATTCGACATTTGTCGGCACCATCCAAAGCACAACATCAAAAGGAGTTTTCAGTTCCTACTGCTGTGAATTATGAAAACGAAGTTTCAAGAGGCAGTTATCAGAGGAGCAGCTGTAACAAAGGGACAAGAACACAACAAGTAGATCAAAACCCTCGAAATCTGTAAGTAGAACTTTTATGTTATAACCACATCACTGAAAAGCAAAATGTTCGAGAACTGTTTATAATCGATATGTGCAACGTCATAAATATAGACTAAATAGTATAAACAGAAATATGTACATATAACAGGGTACTGATGATGCTTTACAAAGAATAAACGCGAAGCGATTACAGCACAAAAACTGTTTTACTCGATTGTGATTAGATGTTCCCAAAGTAATAATTATCACCATAGCCTAATATTATACTAATTGGTCTAAATTAATTTAGGGAAACTACGATAAACCATATTAAAGATTAAGTTTTGTCCTTCCCGCTCATCGGATATACGAGCTCGGAGTTTTAACCAGTGCACTGTCTCTCTCGATGCATTTAACTCTGTAATTACAGTAGTTTAGTGTCGAGGTTAACGCTATAATATTTGTTATATATACTCTTAAGGTTCAACCGCTGATTGTATATGCGAAGAACATTCCTTTTACTCATTACTTATCCGTCTATAATTTATGTGATTACTGTCATGTAATCGACTCGTCTAATCAGAGTACAAACGGAACTACAATAAATTTTCAAACAAGGAAATATGTATGACATAAATATTAATTGCTTTCGGATGAGAGTGTTGGAATGAGCAGCCACTTAGGTTCCGGCGTGAGATGCGACACAAAAGGTCACAGGGGTCGTCCATCGGCAGGGCAAACGCTTGCCTATATCCAGCAGTTTCATTTTGTTGCCGCCACGGAAAGCGGCTTGACCGGAACGTAAAACGTTTACGACGTGACTTCTTGCGTCATTAGGGGCAACGTCTTCTGGCGCCTTTATGGGTAATGGAAAACACATTTTCTAAACTGTTCTTTAGCAGGCATTCCTTGCATTCAGGACTGAACCCGTGTTAGCACCACGACATGTATTTGCTAAATTAAAGTTTTAACAATCGATTTGTGTTGCAGATATGATGGCTAATTAGGTCTAGAAGCAATATGCTGCGGAAAATATTTTCTTACGTTTAGTAAAATGGTCCTGTGATCACGAACGAAACCTTGATAACAGTTACTTACTAAATAAAGCAATGCAACGGAAAAACTTAACTGTTCTGTTTATCATGAGATTCGTTGAGACTGCATACCGATTTAGATTATCAGGTGTTAAGTACAGTGGTATTATATACATTATTGAGATATTTCCAATACGAGCTTTTATTCCGTGCTGGCCGCGGTGGCCGTGCGGTTCTGGCGCTGCAGTCCGGAACCGCGGGACTGCTACGGTCGCAGGTTCGAATCCTGCCTCGGGCATGGGTGTGTGTGATGTCCTTAGGTTAGTTAGGTTTAAGTAGTTTTAAGTTCTAGGGGACTTATGACCTAAGATGTTGAATCCCATAGTGCTCAGAGCCATTTTAACCATTTTTTTTATTCCGTCTATTATTATCACAGTATTCATATGTCAACTTACAATAAAGGTTTTTTCTTTCTTTCTTGGAACGTCTTCCTTATTTCAATAGGGTCATACCTCTCTTCACGTTATAGTAAATATTGTATCGCTGACACCCTATCATATTCTTTTGCACAAGAGAACGACGTCCCTTGAGACAGATGAAATGAATTTGCAATTGCGAATAAGGACTACCATAAACTGTAGAATGGAATGACGACAGTAAAAATTCGTGCCGGAACGGGCCTCGAACCCACATTTCCCGCTTATCGTGTGCGGTCGTCTTACCTTTTCGTTCTTTTTTTTGGGTTGATTGCATTTTTAGCGTTATTGGTTGTTGTATTTGTTCATGGGGACGTCCCATGACGCTCGATCAAGTTTATCGTTGGTCCATTCACTCAGTTTTTTTATTACAGAGGGCAGCTACCTCTCTGACCGTCCATACGGCGTCAACCATGCGTGTGCGACCGTACGTCCATTATGTGTATTCCCGTAGATGTCAGACGTTGTACTTGAAAGTAACTTTCCCGGTATCGGCAGATAAATACAATATTGCAGCGCCTATATTATCCTAATTACGATGCAAAGTTCCTTTGGAAATGCATGCATGTGTGCATGTCCAAGGAAACAGGCACTGCGGCGACCACAACTGTTACGAAACACATGACCTGTACGGCAATATACATAATGGATGTACGATCTAAGGTCGCAGACACATGGTTGACGTAGTATGGAAGTTTGGATTTGACTCCGAGTCGTGCACGGATAGCCAAATAGAAATTCGCCGCTTGCGATAACCTGGAAATCCCGATTTGAGTCCCGGTTCGGCACAAAGTTTCACTGCCGTCATTCCATTCTACAGTTGATGGTAGTCCTTATCTGCAACTGCGAATTCATTTCACGTGTTTAGTAACAGCTGTGGTCGCAGCAGTACCTGGTCCTTTGAACATGCATGCATCTACAAAGGAAAAAATGATAATTAAATGCAACCCTCAGCTGCCGACAGGTGTTGTTGATGTACCTCGACGGGGACAGCTGAAAATGTGTACCCCGACCGGGACTCTATCCATTTTTTTGTTTTTTTTTTTTGTTCGTTGTTGATCGATGTGTTTGGTCGTTGCGGACGTCACAAGACATCCGTTTATGTTTTTTTCTTGATCTTTCCACTCAGTTTTTTTTATTACAAAGGCCAAGTAGCTCTCTGACCGAACACGCTGAGCTACCGTGCTGTCTGTAAGCCACCGAGGACACAGACGAATAGTGCGACTGCAGGGACTTACCCCTTGCACGCCTCCCGTGAGGCCCACATTCCCAACTATCCACAATATACATACGTAATGTACCTAATAGATATTTGCCCATCCACTCAGCAGCTGAGGGTTTCAATTACTTATCATTTATTCTAGAGAAGCTGCACGGTCATCAGTGGTATCTGTTCTTTCGAGAACTGTTACTATCTTCATATATGTACAAAGGAGCGTTGCGTCGTAATTAGGATAACATAGGCACTGCAATATTGTATCCCCTGTGACCGTGTTTCAAGAGTTTGCCTGTTTTGGTAGCTACTACAACACAACTTGTACAATAAGTGGCCTCGTACAGTGATCCTTTTTTCTGGATGGTTTTTAATTTTCTGCTCTTCCTGTGAACCTGGTGAAACCACATGGTACTTACACGGTATTTGCAAATATGAAATGGAGGGCTAGATGTGTAGCTAGAAGACAGTGGTATTAAATTTTTCATTCAAAAGTCAGTGAATTCTTAATTTTTCTTGTCTTAGTCCCAAGACATTCCTTTGAATTTTTTTGGGACTCCCATTTGTTGGTTATCTTGCCTGGTAGTCACATTTGAGGGCTCTGAGAGCGTGGCTCTTTAAAGCACCCAAAATTTTAAAATGCGTTAGCACAGTCCATGAAAAGCTGGCGTAACACTTAGGATACAGTTTGATGGAGCCCTCGTAAGATCCAACCAGGATTGTGTCTCGAGGTGTTTGGGACTACTTGTTCTCTCTACCTGAAGATTCTTGATGTAGACAACCGTGAGGAAATCACGCAGGTTATAGCACATGTGAATTCAGAACGATCCCCATCCTCAGGTGAGACATATACTGACGCCGAGAACCCGTCAGTGGGTATCAGATGGCACGGTGTAAGATGCGTATGAAAATTATTCAGCACCCTAGACACCTATCAATCATACCATTGCTTCTCCACTTATGGTGCATTATTTCATTAATCATTTTCCAGTAACGAGCGCAGAGTGAGTTGTGGAACAAGCTATGTCTTTGATATTTATCAATAATTCAAGAACAGTCTTAATCGCATTTATTATTATTATTATTATTATACCGCCAACCGGTTTCAACCCGAAGTAGGGGTCATCTTCTGCGCGTTTACAACATTGATCGACTGCTGGTGGTGTCACTCCTGTCTACATAATGGCATAGTTTCCTGTCGTTATGTAGAGAGGAGTGACACCACCAGCAGTCGACCAATGGTGTAAACGCCCAGAAGATGACCCCTACGTCGAGTTGAAACCGGTTGGCGGTATAATAATAATAATAATAAATGCGATTAAGACTGTTCTTGAATTATTGATTAATCATACTAATCGCTGCTTCTCTCCACAACCCAGCTGTCCAAAAATTTTTGATATATATGTCACTTGTACTAATGTTTTATGCTAAGACTCAAGAAATCGCAACCTTGGCTATTTACGACGCTCAGATCTATTTTGGATTTGATAAGCTTAAAAAGCTTCTCACAACGTGTAGTGATTCTTCTTAGCACGGAGACTCTCTTGACCGGGAAGTCAGTTAACCTGGTTATGTCTTCAACGTTCGACACACAAATACTGTAACTGGAAGAAAAATGTTTCTTAGCAAAAATGTATTAACCTTTTCTTGTTAATGACGCCACAGTACTGAGACTGATTTTTCAAAACAAAAAAATTGGTGATTTTCTACGGAAGTATAGGTATAAAATCGCACCTGGTGTGCTTGAGGACAAATTAAGAACAGAAGTAGAGGCAACCCTTGCACCACTTTGCCCGCAACTGATGCAGGACGCAGGCAGTAGAGTGAATAGGACGCCTATACTAGGGGGTGGCCGCGAGCACAGCTTCAAAGAAGAGACTAAGATCATTAAAGAATGTAAGTCAATTAGGCAGGCGGTCGAAACAAATAAGGCACGCGCGGACGTGGAGTGGAGCGCCGCTTCGCCGTACTGCAGAACACCACTCCGCTCTTAATGCTGTGCAATGCAAATTTCCAATTTTCCTCCTTTGAGAGCAACAGTCTACGCTCCCGACAGACCATCAAAGCAGTTTTTTTTCTGTAAGCTGATCAGGAAACGAAGGCAAAAAGTTATGTCCTAAAACTGAAAGGACTGTGGAACTTTCATATACGGTCAATACCTTGGATATTTTTATATATAGCACTGGTATCGGAATGTAATTTGGACACAGCGTGGTGCAACATGAAACATATATTACTGTTGTCTTGGATTATCTCAGCTCTCGCTCAGCGTTGTACCAGGACAGTTACAGCACCATCGAAAGAAAGTACTAACGAGAAAGAGTTTAAAGCTACATCACAGAGTGAGTGCTTCCAGAGCGATGTACGAGGTCACTGTGATTTCCCTCTCTATCAGTCAGACCAGATGGATGACATAATGGTTTGTCGCACAATGTTATGTCCAAATATTGTTATGGACCTCACTATTATATGGCGCACCGCAAATTTATAACTGGCGAACATTACGGAGGACTCTGCGATGTGTGAGGAAGATAAGTCAATAAAGAGGTAGAGATAACTGCTGATTTGATCAGGACAAATGATAGGAAAGACAGTCTGTTTATGTGGAGAACGTTCTGGGGCTGATATGTTATACGTGGTTTACACTCTTTGAGTAGGTATATAGAGTAAACATATTTCAGCGGCAAAATTTCAGAGGCTGTTCAGGCAGATTTTCCGTGTATTTTTTTATGAGAGACCCGTGGACTCCGGTGGCACGTTACTGAGTAATATCGTATTCGGTTTGTTACCATCAATTACCTTTGTTTCACTGCGAATACCTTCACAGCAGCGAAAAATCCTATAATATCCCACCATCGAAACGTGAAGCGCAAAACACAGGGTAATGTAATAAACTCTCAGGAGAACACTTACACTGTTACAACAACGTATTAATTGTGTTCTGTCAGTATACAGTACAATACGTAGCAAATGTAGAACTGTCCCCTTATAATTAAACATATGTAATTAAAAAACAGTCTTGATCGCAAATTTCTCTTAATCGGAGTAACCGGTTTCAATCTTTAAGGATCATCTTCAGGCTCCAGAACGGCAGGCGGACTTCCATGGAGCAAGCTGCGGCGACCTATGACGCTGAACTGACTGCAGTCAGTCCGGTCACTCCAATTAAGAGAAATTTGCGATCAAGACTGCTTCTTAATTATATATATTTAATTATATAAGATTGAAGATAATGTTTTCAAAAATTTTACGTCCCTTATGCACTACTGGCCATTAAAATTGCTACACCAAGAAGAAATGCAGATGATAAACGGGTATTCAATGCTCAAATATATTATACTAGAACTGACATGTCATTACATTTTCACGCAATTTGGGTGCATAGATCCTGAGAAATCAGAGCCCACAACAACCACCTCCGGCCGTAATAACGACCTTGATACGCCTGGGTATTGAGTCAAACACAGCTTGGATGGCGTGTACAGGTAGAGTTGCCCATGCAGCTTCAACACAATACCACATTTCATGAAGACTAGTGACTGGCGTATTACGACGAGTCAGTTGCTCGGCCACCACTGACCGGATGTTTTCAATTGGTGAGAGATCTGGAGAATGTGCTGGCCAGGGCAGCAGTCCAACATTTTCTGTATCCAGAAAGTCCCGTACAGACCTGCAACATGCGGTCGTGCATTATCTTGCTGAAATGTAGGGTTTCGCAGGGATCGAATGAAATGTAACGTCCACTGTTCAAAGTGCCGTCAATGCGAACAAGAGGTGACCCAGACGTGTAACCAATCGCACCCCATACCATCACGCTGGGTGATATGCCAGTAGGTCGATGACGAATACACGATTCCAATGTGCGTTCACCGCGATGTCGCCAAACGCGGATGCGATCATCATGGTGCTGTAAACAGAACCTGGATTCATCCGAAAAAACGATGTTTTGCCATTCGTGCATCCACGTTCGTAGTTGAGTACACCATCGCTGGCGCTCCGGTCTGTAATGCAGCGTCAAGGGTAGCCGCAGCCATGGTCTCCGAGCTGATAGTCCATGCTGCTGCAAACGTCGTCGAACTGTTCGTGCAGATGGTTGTTGTCTTGCAGACGTCCCCATCTGTTGACTCAGGGATCGAGACGTGGCTGCACGATCAGTTACAGCCCTGCGGATAAGATGCGTGTCATCTCGACTGCTAGTGATATGAGGCCGTTGGGATCCAGCACGCCGTTCCGTATTACCCTCTTGAATCCACCGATTCCATATTCTGCTAACAGTCATTGGATCCCGACCAACGCGAGCAGCAATGTCGCGATACGATAAACCGCAATCGCGATAGGCTACAATCCGACCTTTATCAAAGTCGGAAACGTGATGGTACGTATTTCTCCTCCTTGCACGAGGCATCACAACAACGTTTCACCAGGCAACGCCGGTCAACTGCTATTTGTGTATGAGAAATCGGTTGGAAACTTTCCTCATGTCAGCACGTTGTAGGTGTCGCCACCGGCGCCAAACTTGTGTGAATGCTCTGAAAAGCTAATCATTTGCATATCACAGCATCTTCTTCCTGTTGGTTAAATTCCGCGTCTGTAGCACGTCGTCTTCGTGGTGTAGCAATTTTAATGGCCAGTAGTGTAGTTACTGTTTGAAATTTAGACCACCATGGATGTAGTAGGGTGTGTAATGGCACACCGTCGACAGTTTCACACGCTCTAGAATTCCAAGAGTGTAGTGCGCTACTTCCGTGGCTGCGACAATCCAACAACTAGGTCTATGAGAATGCCCAAAAGTGTATGGTAAACTAAGCTATTCACATGCCCCCCAGGAGATGCAGTTGGTGTCACTCTGGGTCTGGTGACAGTGCTAGTCACGGAGCAGGACCACTGCGATCAATCAGTTCTTCACCCAATGAACTGCAATTACTGTGTAACGAGCCGCTGGAATCTACGGGACTTGATATCAAAATACTCAGAAAATAACACAGAAAAATTATTTATTTGTTATTTCTGCAGTCACTTTTTATTTTTTGTTTAATCTAACATTTTTCAACGCGTTCCGAACATGTTCTGTTCATCTTTAGGCGTTTATACATACATACATAAAGAGAAATGTTACTAAAACATAAACTGTCTTAAACTAGATTAATCTAGAATTCTTCGTCCATTTTTTTCTTTTACTGTAGCAGCTGGTGTGGCATTTGCGGGGGATGGATGGGGCGGAGGGAGAGGAGGGGGCAGTAGATGGACAGAAATCTAAGTCAGTGATGTCTTATGCTGGTTCTTTTCCTCGTGGTTGACTATGTATGATATCACAGCGATTTAATAACCTTGCATCTTCACTTTCATCACTGCTGTGATAACATACATAGTCAACCACAAGGAAGAAGACCACCAGAAGACATCATCGACTTCGATTTCTGGCCGTCCACTGCCCCCCCCCCCCCCTCCTCCCCACCTCCCCCACGAATGCCACAGCCGCCGCTACAGTAACAAAAAATGGACAAAGAGTTCTAGATTAATCTAGTTTAAGAATTTTTTTAAGTAATATTCATCACTATGTATCTACACTCCTGGAAATGGAAAAAAGAACACATTGACACCGGTGTGTCAGACCCACCATACTTGCTCCGGACACTGCAAGAGGGCTGTACAAGCAATGATCACACGCACGGCACAGCGGACACACCAGGAACCGCGGTGTTGGCCGTCGAATGGCGCTAGCTGCGCAGCATTTGTGCACCGCCGCCGTCAGTGTCAGCCAGTTTGCCGTGGCATACGGAGCTCCATCGCAGTCTTTAACACTGGTAGCATGCCGCGACAGCGTGGACGTGAACCGTATGTGCAGTTGACGGACTTTGAGCGAGGGCGTATAGTGGGCATGCGGGAGGCCGGGTGGACGTACCGCCGAATTGCTCAACACGTGGGGCGTGAGGTCTCCACAGTACATCGATGTTGTCGCCAGTGGTCGGCGGAAGGTGCACGTGCCCGTCGACCTGGGACCGGACCGCAGCGACGCACGGATGCACGCCAAGACCGTAGGATCCTACGCAGTGCCGTAGGGGACCGCACCGCCACTTCCCAGCAAATTAGGGACACTGTTGCTCCTGGGGTATCGGCGAGGACCATTCGCAACCGTCTCCATGATGCTGGGCTACGGTCCCGCACACCGTTAGGCCGTCTTCCGCTCACGCCCCAACATCGTGCAGCCCGCCTCCAGTGGCGTCGCGACAGGCGTGAACGGAGGGACGAATGGAGAAGTGTCGTCTTCAGCGATGAGAGTCGCTTCTGCCTTGGTGCCAATGATGGTCGTATGCGTGTTTGGCGCCGTGCAGGTGAGCGCCACAATCAGGACTGCATACGACCGAGGCACACAGGGCCAACACCCGGCATCATGGTGTGGGGAGCGATCTCCTACACTGGCCGTACACCACTGGTGATCGTCGAGGGGACACTGAATAGTGCACGGTACATCCAAACCGTCATCGAACCCATCGTTCTACCATTCCTAGACCGGCAAGGGAACTTGCTGTTCCAACAGGACAATGCACGTCCGCATGTATCCCGTGCCACCCAACGTGCTCTAGAAGGTGTAAGTCAACTACCCTGGCCAGCAAGATCTCCGGATCTGTCCCCCATTGAGCATGTTTGGGACTGGATGAAGCGTCGTCTCACGCGGTCTGCACGTCCAGCACGAACGCTGGTCCAACTGAGGCGCCAGGTGGAAATGGCATGGCAAGCCGTTCCACAGGACTACATCCAGCATCTCTACGATCGTCTCCATGGAGAATAGCAGCCTGCATTGCTGCGAAAGGTGGATATACACTGTACTAGTGCCGACATTGTGCATGCTCTGTTGCCTGTGTCTATATGCCTGTGGTTCTGTCAGTGTGATCATGTGATGTATCTGTATTCGGTGCGATATTTACGCTGACCTGTTGTTGCAGAGTTCGTTTCATGAAACCAAAATACACAGAGGACACGCCCCGCAACAGTGAAGGAAGCCATTTTAACTGTGTACTGCGCTGACGCTCCTGGTAGCGGAATGGGGTACTGATGCACTGCTTTAATCAAAATTGAGGTTGTTTGATGCAGCTGTCTGATACAAAATGACATACCTAAAGCTTCTGTAAGTTATCGGAATAAACTCCTATATCATTCCAAAGTTGTAAAATTCTAAAAATGGTTCAAATGGTCCTGAGCACTATGGGACTTAACATCTATGGTCATCAGTCCCCTAGAACTTAGAACTACTTAAACCTAACTAACCTAAGGACATCACACACATCCATGCCCGAGGCCGGATTCGAACCTGCGACCGTAGCAGTCGCGCGGCTCCGGACTGAGCGCCTAGAACCGCTAGACCACCGCGGCCGGCTGTAAAATTCTTTTTGACTCAAACTGCGTTTATGAGATTCAGACATTCGACTTAAATATCATAGCCTAGCAATGTAACAGAATTACTATCTTGTGCCGTTTTCTTTATTCATGACAACAATATATCTACAGTTTCCTAATTTTATTCGCAAATTAACCGTGCCTATGTGCTAGAGCAAGTGATGTTAAAGTGCAATAGAAAATTCAGTGAAACTTTTGAGGAAAAATGTATTAGGTTCATTCTGATCATTCAGATTATTGTTTGGTTATTCGCTATTATTTGTGGTTTTTGGAGAAAGTTACTTTTTTTCTTTGAGATCCTAATATGTAACGTGGAGCTTTCGTTTCAGTGCTATAAACCGGCCAAATGGTTGGCATAGCTTATTGAGACTAAGCTGCATAAATATGTTCCTTATTTAATTTCAAAGTTTATGTTTTTGCTGAAGCAGCATGATGGACAAACAGTACATGCTAACTTGAAAACCTTAGATTTAGTGTGTAGATGTATGTTCCTTGTAATATTATTATGAAATTTGCTTTTAAGCTTTTCGTTTGCTGAGAAGCTTGTGTTTATGTTAGTACAGCAAATGAAGGGAGATGATATTGCCCTGAAATTGAGATTAGCACAGTCTAGATTTTATTTCGAGACGACAGTTTCATGAGTTGGTGGCAGTGTAGCAACGTACTTGGAGGTTAAATTTTGTTTCCGTGTGGATTTACAGTCTCTAAATACTTAATAACAAGAAACATGGTCCGTAGTGTGCTGTAATGCAAATGATCCTTATTTAAATCGTGCTATTAGCTGATTTCGACAATTTTTCATTTTTAGGCGAGTTGGGAATAGATCAAAATCAACGTTATAATCTCGTTATGTACTACAGTTTGGAAAGTCTTGGAGTTTGTGAGAAATAGTTCTTATAGTCACCAGCAGCAGTTCTTATTGTAACTGTTTACGTCACTGATGCGTCATAAAAATGATCGGTGGGTATCTGAATTTTCACATAAGGCGTCTGGAAGGTTCCTTGGTGCGCTCGACTGACCGCAACGAAAGTTCTACAGCTTGATGTCAGTAGACAATCTTTGAGCAAACGTGGAGTTAATTATCTGTCAATATGGTAGCTAAGGGTAAACAAACTGGCGGAAATCCTTTCTTTAATTAGTTCTAGTGATATTTCTACCAAATACGTCGCATTAATAACTGTTATTGGAACACCACAATATACAGAGGCCGCTGCGAATAATTTGAATTGAAAATCGGCAGTCTCACAAAATTATTTTCGAATCGTCAGGTTCCAAATGTTTGAGAACAGACGTATTGTCGTTGTGGTAGGGTAATCCCCCCACTCTGTATACAGGGTGTTACAAAAAGGTACGGCCAAACTTTCAGGAAACATTCCTCACACACGAATAAAGAAAAGATGTTATGTGGACATGTGTCCGGAAACGCTTAATTTCCATGTTAGAGCTCATTTTAGTTTCGTCAGTATGTATTGTAAATGTTCACAATCAACCTGTATAGGCTGACACGAATCTGCACGCAATTGTGCAATCACGTCATCAACACAGATTTTCTGTGAACGTTTGGGCAGGCATTGTTGGTGATGTCTTGATTGGGCCCCATGTTCTTCCACCTACGCCCAATGGAGCACGTTATCATGATTTCATACGGGATACTCTACCTGTGCTGCTAGAACATGTGCCTTTACAAGTACGACACAACATGTGGTTCATGTACGATGGAACTCCTGCACATTTCAGTCTAAGTGTTCGTACGCTTCTCAACAACAGATTCGGTGACCGATGGATTGGTAGAGGCGGACCAATTCCATGGCCTCCACGCTCTCCTGACCTCAACTCTTTTGACTTTCATTTATGGGGGCATTTGAAAGCTCTTGTCTACGCAACCCCGGTACCAAATGTAGAGACCCTTCGTGCTCGTATTGTGGACGGCTGTGATACAATACGCCATTCTCCAGGGCTGCATCAGCGCATCAGGGATTCCATGCGACGGAGGGTGGATGCATGTATCCTCGCTAACGGAGGACATTTTGAACATTTCCTGTAACAAAGTGTTTGAAGTCACGCTGGTACGTTCTGTTGCTGTGTGTTTCCATTCCATGATTAATGTGATTTGAAGAGAAGTAATAAAATGAGCTCTAACATGGAAAGTAAACGTTTCCGAACACATGTCCACATAACATATTTTCTTTCTTTGTGTGTGAGGAAAGTTTCCTGAAAGTCTGGCCGTACCTTTTTGTAACACCCTGTATATTTTACCTAAATTCGAGGGGGTATTGCTTGGTCCACAACAGGAGATGGACTTAATGGCTCACGATAGGTTACGGATAAGCTCTGCCAGTCTGAAAAAATGAATAAAAATATTTACGAACCTAGAAATGAGCTATGAAAGAGCAGATTTGCGTATTTTCAACAGTGGGAGAGGGTTTGTCGATATGCAGTATCGGTTACCAAGCTGCTACATGTAGTCTTTTGTCATTGGGTTTAACTGGGTCTTGACGATTCATTTAAAACTAGAGTACAGGTAGACCCCGTTATATGCGGATTCGTTAACTGCGTCTTTGCATACAATCGATTTTAATATGCCATTTGTTAGCAGTACATGGAAGAAGTAATGCGTTAGCAGAGCTGATCGTACTTATAAAAATCGTCCCTCACACAATCAGAAAAAGAGATCTACCCCCTCCCTCCCCTTCGCCTTTTGGACACACACACACACACACACACACACACACACGCACACACACACACACGCACGTACAAACACACACAACTAGGACGATTTAATTCCAAGTTACATTAGCGTAAAGGTTAATAACAGGTCTACAGTGGCACAAAAGTCGAAATCAATTGCAGAAAGGTATTGGTTACTAAATGAAATTAAAATACTATATTCGAAAAAAACAGTATCCAAACATGATGCTGTATGAGACCCATCTAGAATTGGCACAAAACATAGGAAACGCCACGGTTCTCATGGTACTAATAGAAAAAACTGAACACAACACATACACCGCAGTGAAACATTTACAAAACAAGCATAAACAGAAGATAATGAAACTAACAGTAAAAAAGACACAAAAATACATACAGTGCTGTACTCAGAAAGAGCAGGCGAGGACTATAAACATGGTGTGAGTCTAATACTATCAGTGAAACTAGTAAGATGTGTGATAACATAAATGGAATTTTGAGAAAACTTGACAAATATAAGCTGACAATTCTGATGGGAGATTTTAATTCGAAAGTAGGGGAAGGTGGAACCTCAGACATTGTAGTAGCATTTGGACTATGAAATCTAATGGAGGAAAGGAGATTAATTAAGGAAAACCCAACGGAATACAGGAAGGTAAATATGGATATCAGAAGAAGAATAAGGGAGGGAAAAGAAATTGAAAAAGTGGAGTGATGAGAGGTAATCGAGCTTTATCAAAGTAAATATTATAGTTTCAATGTGCACAAGAAAGACGAAAAATCAGGGAAATAATGGAAGAGCATCAGTTTAAAATTAGTGAATGAAGCAGCGATTATGATAGTGAAATTATAAGACAAGAAAAAGACATGGAAAATATATGGAAAATTTTTTTCATGACACTAGATGTATTTTTACTTCAACTACAAATGAAATAAGTGGTACAAATATAATAGAAGTAGAGGTTCAAATAGCCATCAATCAGATGAAGGACGGAAAGTCTATGATGAAGGAGGAGCAGAGTCCTTAAACTTGACGGATGAAAAATCATGTAAAATGGTTAACCCAAATTTTCGATGAAATATATGTATCTGGAAACATTCCACTGGAGTGGCTGAAAGATGAGTTCACTAATCTGTCCAAAAAGATAAATGGAGAACAATACAGAGATTATCGTACGGTAAGCTTAATGAACCATATCTTGAAATTGTTTTTGAGGGTAATGCAAAGACGAATATATAGACTATGCGAGGAACAGATAGCCCCGAATCAGTTTGACTTTGTTAATGCCATGGGTACGAGAGAAGCCTTGTTCATTGTACAAGTATTATTGCAGAGATGTAGAGCTGTAACAAAAATGTATTTGTTTACCTAACAGCTTACCACAACACTTTTGATAGAGCAAAACATAGCAAATTAATGGAGATTTTGAGAAATATTGAAATTGAGGAAAGAGATCAGCGATCCATCAAGAACCTGTACTGCAATCAAACAACGGTGTTACATATTGTTGTAGAGCACAATGAAGCGGTCAAAATTCTCAGGGGAACAAGTCAGGTATGTATACTGTCACCAATGCTATTTAATGTATACTGAGAACTCATGTTTAAAGAAGCCCTGGAAAGAGTAGAAGAAGGAATCTTGCCGGCCGTTGTGGCCGAGCTGTTCTAGGCGCTTCAGTCTGGAACCGCGCGACCGCTACAGTCGCAGGTTCGAATCCTGCCTTGGGCATGGATGTGTGTGATATCCATAGTTTAGTTAGGTTTAAGTAGTTCTAAGTTCCAGGGGAATGATGAGCTCAGCAGTTAAGTCATATAGTGCTCAGAGCCATTTGAACCATTTTTGAAGGAATATTGATAACTAGAATAAGATTAAATAACATTCGAACATTCGATATGCTGATGGCTCTATTGTATTTGCTGACACTATTAAAGCGTTAAAATTATTAATGGATAGGATTGCAGTCAGTATGGGCTTGAAATAAACAGCACAAAGATAAAACTCATGATTGTAAGCAAGGAAAATATTACAGGAGTAAACTTATTCATATGCCAACTAACGATATAAATGGTAATACAATATACATACCTTTGAATCACAATAAATGTAAATTGGGATAACTCGCAATAAATCAACGTTCGCATCAGGCAATCAAGAAGTGTGTTTCAGAAAATAAGTGCTGTCTCCAAAAGTCATAACCTAACTCCAAGGGAAAAAAAATCAGACTTTTGCTCTGCTATGTATATTCTGTCCTATGTGGAGTACAGACATGGACCATTAAAGAAAACACGGAGAAGAATTTGGAGGCCTCTGCATTATGGCTTTACAGGTGGATCCTGAGAATGTCTTGGACAGAGAGAGTGACAAACGTAGAAGTTTTGGCAAGCATGAACACAACTCCTAAATTAATAAAGATAGTGAAATGCCGAAAGTTCCAGTATTCAGGACGTATCATGCGTAATACAAATAGATACGAATTTCTACAAAAAATATTTCATGAGCGAATTAACAGCAGATGAGGTCCTGGAAGAAGACGAATATCCTTGTTTTACTTTCTTAGAGACTCGTTCAATATGTCTTCAGCAGAAATATTACGTGTTACTTCCATAAAGAGCAGAATAGCCATCATGATAGCCAACATCCGAACCGGATAGGAACGGAGAGGAGAAGAAGATCACAACCAACCGCCTCTCTCCTGAGCTGCTATTCAAGCTGAAATTAAGAGCTTGTACGCAGGTTTACCGAGGGAAGAGGACGACCCTGGGCCTTTCTCGGCCAGCTCAGGTTAGTCTGATCGCTTCAAGCAGCGTTTCGGCTTTCACAAGATTAAAATGACAGGAGAGGCAGCTGCGGCAGGTGAGGTTAGAGCTGAAGAATTAACAAAGAAGTTTAAAGAAATTTTGACAGAAGAAGTTTATATTCCGAAGCAAGTTTTCAACCTTGATACAACGGTCTTATTTTGGAAATGAATGTCTAGCCGCACGTTCATTTTTAGTCAAGAAAATACACCACCTGTATTTAAGACTGCCAAGACCAGATGCGGCCTTCTTTTCGGAGGGAATGCTGATGGGGATTGCAAATTAAAACCCGTTATGATCTACCACTCTCAAATTCCTAGGGCAATAAAGGACAGTGACAAGAACAGGCTCAGAATTCATTGAGACACAATTGTTATTTTAGGGTATTGTTAAGTGTTTCAGTCTTAAATTCTCAAGTGTATAAATTTTGCATTAATTCACAATGATGGTAATGATTATTTTTGGTAAAAATACTAAGAAACTATATTTCAAACTTAACATGTGAGTAAACGAAGGTACCTAGCACCATATTTTACGCATCAAATGACTCTCGATTTACACGAATTAAGTAAGCGCGGGGATCGCACATACGTAAATATCCCCTATAATGAAATTCACCTATATCTACCAAGTGACGTCTTCAGTGTGTTTTCATCTTCTGTACTTCCGGATTCATTCGTCAAATACCGTTCGGGTAGTTAGTTAATTCAAGTTCCTTACGCCAACTGACCGATTCGTGTGATGACGATATGGAAGGGATCCATTTAAATACTGCCTACATATAATCTATTTATGTCTAAATCCACATGCTGCCCAATTTATAGACCGTGAACGGATTACTGAATCACACATATACTTAATAATGGAAATCAACAAGGATTTTATTTTTTTACGCTACAAGTATTATTATTCGTGTATAGCTAAATTTAACATCAACGGTAAGCCACTTATTTGTGTACTCTATACTTGTCGTTATTTTCAATTACTAAAGCGGCTTTGTTATTACACAAATGAGTTAAAGTTTAATTTGGCTGTAAAATATTCTGTATCGGCCTGTAGGATGTTTTATGTACTGTGTAAATAATAAAAAGGCTTTTTTGCCACACGACTTTCAAGACCACAGCCAGTTTACTTGTAGACTAATGAATTATCTTTTACCTCTGATAGATTTGTGGGTATGACAATACATTTCTAGTTTTTATGTGTTATTAATGCTAATTTTCACTCTGGACTATATGCACTTCAAAAGAACAAATATCTCCTTGTCGAGTGTGATTAAGTGAGTATTACATTTTTTCTGACGTTTAGTATTTTGTGCCGGCCGGTGTGGCCGTGCGGTTAAAGGCGCTTCAGTCTGGAACCGCGTGACCGCTACGGTCGCAGGTTCGAATCCTGCCTCGGGCATGGATGTGTGTGATGTCCTTAGGTTAGTTAGGTTTCAGTAGTTCTAAGTTCTAGGGGACTTATGACCACAGATGTTGAGTCCCATAGTGCTCAGAGCCATTTGAACCATTTTTTTTTTAGTATTTTGTCTATGAAAACTTTGCTCGAAGATATTAGCTGCCCCTGTATATAACGCTATAATTCATTCGTTGATATTAACATCTTTTGAACCAGTAATGAAACGTAGCGTAACATTTGCTGCATCTAGGTTTTCGTGAAGATGAACGACATCTCTCTTAGAACGCTGATTCCCATCAGTATATAAGCACAAAAATTGGCACGTTCAAAGCTATTTTCGTTAATGCTTTTCCTTTATCCCCCATGATATTATATTATTATATGACCTACCTTTCATTTTCACTCAACACACACTTCCGTCCGCGTTGTGACTTATCAGATGATGTTGTTTCCCTTTCCCTATGTGCACCATAAATCTTCGATACGACGCCTCCTGAAACACTTTGGTTAGGGAAGCACCTACCACACGAACACCAAAACCGCCCATGTTAGAATTCTCTTATCTCCGACATAGTGCACTGACAGCTACTCAGAATACTGTTCACACCATGGGGGCACTTGCAATGTATTGAGGACATTGCAAAGATACTGTTAGTGGTCGAATACACCATCGCGACCTGAAGGTTTAGTTATCATCTGCATTTACGTTCAAGAATGTATTTCTCACGGTGTTTCCATACATTTCTCCAACCAAAACGTAGCTGTTGTTGTTGTTGTGGTCTTCAGTCCTGAGACTGGTTTGATGCAGCTCTCCATGCTACTCTATCCTGTGCAAGCTTCTTCATCTCCCAGTACCTACTGCAACCTACATCCTTCTGAATCTGCTTAGTGTATTCATCTCTTGGTCTCCCCCTACGATTTTTACCCTCCACGCTGCCCTCCAATACTAAATTGGTGATCCCTTGATGCCTCAGGACATGTCCTACCAACCGATCCCTTCTTCTGGTCAAGTTGTGCCACAAACGTCTCTTCTCCCCAATCCTATTCAATACTTCCTCATTAGTTATGTGATCTACCCATCTAATCTTCAGCATTCTTCTGTAGCACCACATTTCGAAAGCTTCTATTCTCTTCTTGTGCAAACTATTTACCGTCCATGTTTCACTTCCATACATGGCTACACTCCATACAAATACTTTCAGAAACGACTTCCTGACACTTAAATCAATACGCGAATGTTAACAAATTTCTCTTCTTCAGAAACGCTTTCCTTGCCATTGCCAGTCTACATTTTATATCCGCTCTACTTCGACCATGATCAGTTATTTTGCTCCTCAAATAGCAAAAATCCTTTACTATTTTAAGCGTCTCATTTCCTAATCTAATTCCCTCAGCATCACTCGACTTAATTCGACTACATTCCATTATCCTCTTTTTGTTTTTGTTGATGTTCATCTTATATCCTCCCTTCAAGACACCTTCCATTCCGTTCAACTGCTCTTCCAAGTCCTTTGCTGTCTCTGACAGAACTACAATGTCATCGGCAAACCTCAAAGTTTTTATTACTTCTCCATGGATTTTAATACCTACTCCAAATTTTTCTTTTGTTTCCTTTACTGTTTGCTCAATATAC
Source organism: Schistocerca cancellata (assembly GCF_023864275.1). NCBI lineage: Eukaryota > Metazoa > Arthropoda > Insecta > Orthoptera > Acrididae > Schistocerca > Schistocerca cancellata. The sequence goes on from NC_064629.1 coordinate 767,639,445, forward strand.
AGATTGAATAACATTGAGGAGAGGCTGCAACCCTGTCTTACTCCCTTCCCAACCACTGCTTCCCTCTCATGTCCCTCGACTCTTATAACTGCCATCTGGTTTCTGTACAAATTGTAAATAGCCTTTCGCTCCCTGTATTTTACCCCTGCCACCTTTAGAATTTGAAACAGAGTATTCCAGTCAACATTGTCAAAAGCTTCCTCTAAGTCTACAAATGCTAGAAACGTAGGTTTGCCTTTCCTTAATCTTTCTTCTAAGATAAGTCGTAAGGTCAGTATTGCCTCACGTGTTCCAGTATTTCTACGGAATCCAAACTGATCTTCCCCGAGGTCGGCTTCTACTAGTTTTTCCATTAGTCTGTAAAGAATTCGTGTTAGTATTTTGCAGCTGTGGCTTATTAAACTGATTGTTCGGTAATTTTCACATTTGTCAACACCTGCTTTCTTTGGGATTGGAATTATTATATTCTTCTTGAAGTCTGAGGGTATTTCACCTGTTTCATACATCTTGCTCACCGGACGGTAGAGTTTTGTCAGGACTGACTCTCCTAAGGCCCTCAGTAGTTCCAATGGAATGTTGTCTACTCCGGGGGTCTTGTTTCGACTCAGGTCTTTCAGTGCTCTGTCAAACTCTTCACGCAGTATCGTATCTCCCATTTCATCTTCATCTACATTGTCTTCCATTTCCATAATATTGTCCTCAAGTACATCGCCCTTGTATAGACCCTGTATATACGCCTTCCACCTTTCTGCTTTCCCTTCTTTGCTTAGAACTGGGTTTCCATCTGAGCTCTTGATGTTCATACAAGTGGTTCTCTTATCTCCAAAGGTCTCTTTAATTTTCCTGTAGGCAGTATCTATCTTACCCCTAGTGAGATAAGCCGCTACATCCTTACATTTGTCCTCTAGCCATCCCTGCTTAGCCATTTTGCACTTCCTGTCTATCTCATTTTTGAGACGTTTGTATTCCTTTTTGCCTGCTTCATTTACTGCATTTTTATATTTTCTCCTTTCATCAATTAAATTCAATATTTCTTCAGTTACCCAAGGATTTCTACTAGCCCTGGTCTTTTTACCTACTTGATCCTCTGCTGCCTTCACTACTTCATCCCTCAAAGCTACCCATTCTTCTTCTACTGTATTTCTTTCCCCCATTCCTGTCAATTGTTCCCTTATGCTCTCCCTGAAACTCTGTACAACCTCTGGTTCTTTCAGTTTATGCAGGTCCCATCTTCTTAAATTCCCACCTTTTTGCAGTTTCTTCAGTTTTAATCTACAGATCGTAACCAGTAGATTGTGGTCAGAGTCCACATATGCCCCTGGAAATGTCTTACAATTTAAACCTTGTTCCTAAATCTCTGTCTTACCATTATACAATCTATCTGATACGTTTTAATATCTCCAGGGTTCTTCCATGTATACAACCTTCTATCATGATTCTTAAACCAAGTGTTAGCTATGATTAAGTTGTGCTCTGTGCAAAATTCTACCAGGCGGCTTCCTCTTTCATTTCTTAGCCCCAGTCCATATTCACCTACTACGTTCCCTTCTCTCTCTTTTCCTACACTCGAATTCCAGTCACCCATGACTATTAAATTTTCGTCTCCCTTCACTATCTGAATAATTTCTTTACTATCTGAATAATTTCTTTTTATTTTTATCATACATTTCTTCAATTTCTTCGTCATCTGCAGAGCTAGTTGGCATATAAACGTGTACTACTGTAGTAGGTGTGGGCTTCGTATCTATCTTGGCCACAATAATGCGTTCACTATGCTGTTTGTAGTAGCTTACCCGCATTCCTATTTTCCTATTCATTATTAAACCTACTCCTGCATTACCCCTATTTGAGTTTGTGTTTATAACCCTGTAGTCACCTGACCAGAAGTCTTGTTCCTCCTGCCACCGAACTTCACTAATTCCTACTATATCTAACTTCAACCTATCCATTTCCCTTTTTAAATTTTCTAACCTACCTGCCCGATTAAAGGATCTGACATTTCACGCTCCGATCCGTATAACGCCAGTTTTCTTTCTCCTGATAACGACATCCTCTTGAGTAGTCCCCGCCCAGAGATCCGAATGGGGGACTATTTTACCTCCGGAATATTTTACCCAAGAGGACGCCATCATCATTTAATCATACAGTAAAGCTGCATGCCCTCGGGAAAAATTACGGCTGTAGTTTCCCCGTGCTTTCAGCCGTTCGCAGTACCAGCACAGCGAGGCCGTTTTGGTTATTGTTACAAGGCCAGATCAGTCAATCATCCAGACTGTTGCCCTTGCAACTACTGAAAAGGCTGCTGCCCCTCTTCAGGAACCACACGTTTGTCTGGCCTCTCAACAGATACCCCTCCGTTGTGGTTGTACCTACGGTACGGCTATCTGTATCGCTGAGGCACGCAAGCCTCCCCACCAACGGCAAGGTCCATGGTTCATGGGGGGGAAAACGTAGCTACAGTGCGTTATTCGAAATGCATTTAAACCTGAAAGGTAGTCTTAACGAATAGTTTACACTATAACTATCACTTTGTAGTAACGCCGACGATGTCACTGTGTCACTAATGTTGCCAATGGCGACATGTACATTGCAGTTTATGTTTCCCATTCATAATTTATTCACATATCAATGTCCCTTGCCTCAAAATAAATTCAGCTTTTACGCTTCTGCTCCACTGACATACGTAGTGAATGCCTGCCAATGATTATCTTTTTATTCTTTAGCCTCTGACGTGAAGGTCATAACGAAATTAAGAATTGTCTTTAAAAGTATTTTCGAATATCGGTCATAGTAATTGCTCTTGGGATTTTCTATGCTGCATGTTTTATAGGCTTTCGTCATCTTAGTGTTTTATTAATGATGATCCTGCACTTTCCATCGTTACCACTTTCCTTTAACGTCTTCTTGCTAATTTTACATATTCTTTTTTCTGCAGGTAAGACTGGAAGTGCCTGATATTTAGCGATCATCAACACGCACAATTTGACGGAAAACATGGGTAAGTAAAAATTGATCCCTCTTTTCTATTTCACAAAAGCACTCGTATAATACAAAACAAAGTAAAATATGTAGATCCAGATAGTAATGTGTGTACGAGAGTTTGAGGATAGTGGCGTACATTGTTCTCCTTAACTAAACAGACCAGCCACTTAATGTAGCTTAATTTAATGAGCCTTGCGTGAATAAATTGCTCACTTGGAAGCATGTTTTGTTCATTTAGGTCATAATTACTGGTAAGTAACTGTCAAGACGTTGTTGTTGTGATCTCCCGTCCAAAGACTGGTTTGATGCAGCTCTCCATGCTACTCTATTCTGTGCAAGCATCTTTATCTCCGAGCAACTACTGCAACCTACATCCTTCTGAATCAGCTTAGTGTATTAATCTCTTGGCCTCCCTCTTCGATTTTTACGCTCCACGCTTCCCTCCAATACTAAACTGGTGATCCCTTGATGCATAAGAACGTGTCCTACCAACTGATCACTTTCTCTAGCCAAGTTGTACCACTAATTCCTCTTCTCCCGAATTCTATTCAGTACCTCCTCATTAGTGACGTGATCTACACATCTAATCTTCAGCATTCTTCTGTAGCAACACATTTCAAAAGCTTCCATTATCTTCTTGTCTAAACTGTTTATCGTCCATGTTTCACATCTATACATGTCTACACTCCATACAAATACTATCAGAAAAGACTTTCTAACACTTAAATCTATACTCTCTGTCAGAAACGCCTTCCTTTCCATAGCCAGTGTACATTTTATATCCCCCCTACTTCGATCATCATCAGTTATTTTTCTCCCCAAATAGCAAAACTCTTTTACTACTTTAAGGGTCTCATTTCCTAATCTAATTCTCTCAGAATCGCCTGATTTAATTCGACTGCTTTCCGTTACACTCGTTTTGCTTTTGTTGATGTTCATTTTATAGTCTCCTTTCCAAACACTTCCGTTCAATTGTTCTTCCATGTCCTTTGCTGTCTCCGATAGAATTACAATATCATCGGCAAACGTCAAGGTTTTTATTTTCTTTCCATGGATTTTAATTCCTACTCCAAATTTTCCTTTGGTTTCCTTTACTGCTTGTTCCGTGTACAGATTCAATAACACTCGTGATAGGCTACAACCTTGTCTCACTTCCTTGTCAACCATTGCTTCCCTTTCATGCTCCTCGACTCTTATAGCTGCCTTCTGGTTTCTGTACAAATTATAAGTAGCCTTTCGTTCCCTGTAATTTACCCCTGCCACATTCCGAATCTGAAGGAGAGTATTCCAGTCAATATTGTCAATAGCTTTGTCTACCAAGTTTGTTTAGGTGGCCGTCCTCCGCAGCAAACGTAGAAGTACTTCTTTTGTAAATAAAACCGCCATTTCCTACTGCCACTTTATTTATTTATCCCAGTCGCGTTTCGCCTTTTTCCTGTTCTAAGGCATCATCAGTGACATCTACAACGATACAGTTTTGTTAGTTTTAGATTATTAAATAGTTCATGTCACGTTTTCTTATGTAGAAAAGTAATTACTTACGATTTGCTCAACAGCTTTTCCTCTCATCTGGTCTGGAGGTCGCGCTATCACTTTATTACTGACAAATAAGCACAACTTTGCGTTCTGAGCTTCTTCACACTGTTCACCAACTTTTTCCTTCTTTTTTGTGGTGTACTATTGTTCTTTCACCACTCGATACAAATATTTCGTTGGACACTGCTTTTCACAACGTCAATATTGCAACTCCATTACGTGTTTGCTTTTCTTTGGCATGTTTACATACTTGTTGCCAACCTAACGAAGTATATTCTCAAGACTCATGATGTTTATACGTTGTGTGTGTGTGTGTGTGTGTGTGTGTGTGTGTGTGTGTGAGAGAGAGAGAGAGAGAGAGAGAGAGAGAGAGAGAGAGAGAGAGAGAGAGAAAGAGAGAGAGAGCTGAAAAGTGTATTTTTTAATTAAAAGTAAAATAAAAGCAGAAAGCACCAAACCACAGACAACAACACAACAGAACCAAACACAAACACGCAGTCCCATAACAACTTCACAGGATAGTCAGAAAAAGATGAAAGAAAACACAAGATGGGACACAATGACATACAAACACAAACTCATCCACAAAATCACCAACGTTTTCATAAGACAAGGAATAAACATAACATACACAACAGACAATGCTTTACAAAAGAATACTGAAACGAAAAGTCAAATCAGCTGTCATCAAAGCTTTCAACCAGTCGCTAACAGCTAGTACAACACCATACAATTCAAACCACCAACCTCCCTCCCCCCCCCCCCCACCTGGTCCAAAAGAAAGACACTCTTCAGCTCTCTCTCTCTCTCTCTCTCATACATACACGCGGTATACACATCATGAATAGAAGCTAGTCTTGAACATATACTTCGTTTGGTTGGCAACAAGTATGTAAACATGCCAAAGACGGGGAAACACGTAATCGAGTTGCAATATTGACGTTGTGAAAAATAGTCTCCGACGAAATAGTTATATCGAGTGGAAAAAGAACAATAGTACACCACAAAAAAGAAGAAGAAACATGGAGAACAGTGTGAAGCAGCTCAGAACGCAAAGTTGTGCTTATATGTCAGTAATAAAGTGATAGTCTGACATCCAGACCAGATGAGAGGAAACGCAGATAAGCAAATCGTAAGTAATTACTTTTTTACATAAAAAATCGCGACGTGAACTGTTTAATAATCTAAAACTAACAAAACTGTATCGTTATATATCCAACTGATGATGCCTTAGAACAGGAAAAAGGCGAAACACGTCTGGGATAAATAAATAAAGTGGCTGCAGGAAAACGCGGTTTTATTTACAAAACGAGATTTCTCTAAGTCTACAAATGCTGTTATCGTAGGTTTGCCTTTCCTTAATCTATCTTGCAAGATAAGTCGTAGGGTCAGTATTGCCTCGCGTGTTCCTACATTTCTACGGAACCCTAACTCATCTTCCACGAGATCGGCTTCTAACAGTTTTTCCATTCGTCTGTAAAGAATTCATGTTAGTATTTTGCAACCGTGGCTCATTAAACTGATACTTCAATAATTGTCACACCTGACAGCATCTGCTTTCTTTGGATCTTGAATTATTACATTCTTCTTGAAGTCTGAGGGTGTTTCACCTGTCTCGTACATCTTGCTCACCAGATAAAAGAATTTGGTTATGGCTGGCTCTCCCTAGGCTATCAGTAGCTCTAATGGAATGTCTTCCACTCCCAGGGCATTATTTGTACTTAGGTCTTTCAGTGCTCTGTCAAATTCTTCATGCAGTATCATATCTCCCATCTCATCTTCATCAACGTCCTCTTCCATTTCCATAATATTGCCCTCAAGTACATCGCCCTTGCATAGACACTTTATATACTCCTTGCACCTTTCGGTTTTCCCTTCTTTGATTCAGACTGGTTTACTATCTGAGCCCTTGATATTCACACAGGTGGTTCTCTTCTCTCCAAGGGTCTCTTTAATTTTTCTGTAGGTGGCATCTATCTCACCCGTAGTGATATATGATTTTACATCCTTACATTTGTCCTCCAGCCATTCCCGCTTAGCCGCATTGCACTTCCTGTCGATTTCATTTTTGAGACGTTTGTATTCCTTATCGCCTGATTCATTTACTGCATTTTTATATTTTCTCCTTTCATCAGTTAAATTCAGTACTTCTTGTGTTACTCAAGGATTTCTACTAGTCTTCGTATCTTTAGCTACTTGATCCTCTGCTGCCTTCACTGTTTCACCTCGCAAAGCTACCCAGTCTTCTTTTACTGTATTCCTTTTCTCTGTTCTTGTCAATCGTTCTCTAATGCTCCCTCTGAAGCTCTCTACAACCTCTAGTTCTTTCAGTTTATCCACGTCCCATCTCTCTAAATTCCTACCTTCTTGCAATTTCTTCAGTTTTAATCCACAGTTCATAACCAATAGATTGTGGTCAGAGTCCTCATATGCCCTTTTAAATGTCTTACAATTTAAAACTTGGTTCCTAAATCGGTGTCTTACCGTTGTTAATCAATCTGATACCTTCCGGTGTCCCAGGTCTCTTCCACTCATCGAACCTTCCTTCGTGATTCTTAAACCAAGTGTCAGCTATGATTCAGTTATGTTCTGTGCAAAATTCTACGAGGTGGCGTCCTCTTTCGTTCCTTGCCTCCAGTCCATATTCACCTACTACTTTTCCTTCTCTTCGTTTTCCTACTATCGAATTCCAGTCCCTCATGACTATTAAATTTTCGTCTCCCTTAACTATGTGAATAATTTCTTTTATGTTATCATACTTTTCTTCAATTTCTTCAACATTTGCAGAGCTAGTTGGCATTTAAACTTGTACTACTGTGGTAGACGCAGACTTCATGTCTATCTTAGCTACAATAATGCGTTCACTATGCTGTTCGTAGTAGCTTACCAGCTTTCCCATTTTTTTAAAATTCATTATTAAAGGTACTCCTGCATTACCCCTATTTGACTTCGTATTTATAACCGTGCATTCACCTGACCAGATGTCCTGTTCCTCCTGCCACCGAACTTTATTAATTCGCACTATATCTCACTTTAACTTATCCATTTCCCCTATTAAATTTTCTAGCCTACCTGCCACATTAAGGGATCTGACATTCAACACTCCGATCCGTAGTGCTACAGTTTTGTTCCTCCTGATAGCGACATCCTTCTGAGTTGTCCCCGCCCGGAGATCTGAATGGGGGACCATTTTACCTCCGGAATATTTTACACAAGAGGACGCCATGATCATTTATCGATACAGTAAAGCTGCATCCCTTCGAGAAAGGTTTAGGTTGTAGTTCCCCTTGCTTTCAGCAGTTCGCAGAACCAGCACAGCAACGCTGTTTTGTTTGATGTTACAAGGCCAGATCAGTGAATCATCCAGACTGTGGGTTGAAATGACTCTGAGCACTATGCAACTTAACTTCTGAGGTCATCAGTCGCCTAGAACTTAGAACTAATTAAACCTAACTAACCTAAGGACATCACACACATCCATGCCCGAGGCAGGATTCGAACCTGCGTAGCGGTCGCTCGGCTCCAGACTGTAGTGCCTAGAACCGCACGGCCACTCCGGCCGGCTCCAGACTGTTGCCCTTGCAAGTACTGAACAGGCTGCTGCCCCTCTTCAGGAACCACACGTTTGTCTGGCCTCTCAACCTCTCCGCTGTGGTAGCATCTGCTGTGCAGCTATCTGTACCGCTGAGGCACGCAAGTCTCCCCACCAACGGCAAGGTTCAGTGGTTCATGGGAGGGGGGGGGGGGGGAATTGTCAAGATAATTATCATAATTTATAGTTAAGGTGGCGGGATGTTTACTGAGGTGTTCAATGCTTACAGCTGAAAGTGATAACTTTCATTTTGGTAATTTTACGACCCAAATAATGACGCCTCCACCGCTCCTACCGTGCGTGCTGCTATTAGTCGCTCTCCCAGCACTACTACCACCGCCCCTAATGCACTTAGCGTCCCCAAGGCTGTCATTTTTAATGTGGATCTGGCTCCAGCACCAGTAAATTCAGGTGATACAGCAAATCTCCAGTATAGCGTAGCATTCAACAGTTTTGGCATAGTGTTCGCACATCTTTGGCACCCACGCTATTTTCTGCAACATACGACGCTATTTGCGGTTCCGTGGCTAATTTATATCAATTTTTTAAGAAGATGAACACTTCATTGCTAACTTACAGATTTCCTTGCACTCTTTGAGACGATACGCGGGTATATGTGATTTGTGCTATTTTCTCCCACTTTTTAGGAACATAGACATAAATAGTGGTTTCGTGACTAATTCCAACGATTTTTAAGGCAACACACATAAATATGGGTTTCGCTGCTATTTTATCTATGTTCAGGAAACTTATACAAAATACGCGGCTGTAATGTTTAATAACTACCACCGGCAACATATGACGCTATTCACAGTTTTTGGTCAAATTGTTAAAATTTTCGCAATTACTATTAACTTCCACAAATAACTACATTCTTCGGGAACGGACACGTTGAAATTTCGGTCAAACAATCACCACATCTCTGTAATCTTTCAGTTGAAACGAACTAATCCCTGCACTGTCAGCTCCCCCTACACACGCAATAAGATTATAATTGACTTGTAAAAAATGAATGGCGCGAACGCTTCTACAGAGATATGTGCTGTAGATCCAGCACTAACGAAGCCCACACTAGACGGACGGAGTCTTATATATCTGCGGCCACCTACCGTAACTAACCTTCATTCACCGTTCACCTTCTAATACTCCCGCATTAGAACCACCGGGATAATATTCCAATAATTACAATGTCTTAAATTTAAGAAAAGAAAACACCGCAGGGGGATGGGGAAGGCTCTCCCTCATCGTCCTCGCGCCCTACCGCACTGTGCGTGTCACAGCAAAGTAATTCAATAACTTTTCCTAGCTTCTCGTTGTAAACTGCTTCAAGCTATTTGTTCAATGTCATGTATGAAATAATCATCATTTAAGCGATATTAAATGTAATATAAAGACGCTAGAACCTCCTTTCATTGCTGGTACATTCAGTTGCTCGTTTCTGCTGGGTGGAAATAATGTCTGCCAGTCCATCAATTTATTGAGCAGCAGAACAATGCTACAACGTTATTCACAGAATTTTATCTACGAGTCAACAATCTAAATGTGATTCCATGTTACTAGATTTCAGGAAAATGTCTGACAAGGTCGTCCACTGCAAACTGTTAACGAAGGTACAAACATATGGAATAGCTTCACAGATACGTGAGTGCACCAAAAACTGCTTAAGTAATAGAACCAAGTAGGTTGTCTTCTCCAGCGAGTGTTCTTCAGACACAAAGATATCGTCAGTAGCGCCTCACGGAAGTGTGGTAGAACGGTTATAATTTTTAATATACACAAATGATTTGGCGGACAGGGTGGACCGCCATCTACACTTTTTTGCTGATGATGCTGTCGTGTACAGGAAGGTGTCGAAGATGAGTGACTGTAGGAGGATGCAAGATAACGTAGACAAAATTTTTAGTTGGTGTAATGAATGGCAGCTAGCTCAAAATGTAGAAAGATGTAAGTTAATGCAGATTAGTTGGAAAAACATACTCGTAATGTTCTGATACAATGTTAGTAGTGTCCTACTTGACACAGTCATATTTTTTTTTTTATATCTCCGTTGCAAAGCGATATGAAATGGAACACGCACGCCAGGATTGCGGTAGGGAACGTGAAGGGTCGAATTTGGTTTATTGAGAGAATTTTGGGAAAGTGTGGTTCATCTGTAAAGGAGAACGGATATATGACGCTATTGCGACCTATTATTGACTACTGCTCGTGTGTTTGGGGTTCATAACAGGTGGGATTAAAGGAAGACGTGGAAGAAGTTCAGAGGCGGGCTGCTGGAATTGTTACCGGTAGTTTCGAACAAATCCCATGCGTTCCAGAGATGCTTCTCGATATTACAAGCCAACCTCTGAACGGAAAGCGACGTTATTTTCGAGGAGCATTCTTGAGAAAATTTAGGGAACCGACATTTGAAGCTCACTGCAGAGCGTTTCTACTATCGAAAACACAACATTTCAAGTAATGTGCTCGATGATAAGATGTGAGAAAAAAAAAAGGGCTCATGTGGAGGCATATAACTGTCATTTCTTCCCTCTCTCTATCTGCGAGTCAGTCAGGCAAGGAAAATGGTTAGTAATGGTACAGGGTGCCCTCCAAAACGCACCGCATGATGGTCTGTGGAATATGCAGATGTAGAAGTAAATTTAGTCTACATAGGCATACAATACCTGAAGAAGAATGTTGTCTCTTTTTCTATCGAGAAAACAAAAAACCGTAAGTTCTTCTGTTGAACGACTCTTAGTACAGACCTTTGTATCAGCCCCTAATTTTCTCATTGTAGGGACATCGTGAGATGTATGTGGGAAGGAGTAATATGTTTGCTCACAGCATTTAGCAGAAGTGGTATAGAGCTCATCTCTCAGCGCCTCTTTTATAAGTGTATCGCTTACCTCCCCATGTTCTCACTATTCGTAAGTCTTCCGGTCTTCGATATATGGCATTTGAATCTACCTGACTGATGAGTGAGGCTGGCTGTAGATGCCCTCAGCCAAGCATGCTAATTCTCTCGAAATCCCATCACAATGCGCCAGCAGTGTTGCATTAGTTAGAGTACTGTCTACCCCACTACCTATTACAGGCTATATAGACGGCTATCATAACGAGAAAACCATGCAGATACTTACCACCAGGTATTTTACAATTAGTGCAGCGTCTAGCGATTTACTCTCAATGGCGTAATGGAACAGTAGCAGGGCTCTTTGGCTATTTAGATTCAGAAGCTACGTCTATATACATTCAGTTCAAACTGCCACCAGTCGTCAGTGCTCAGTAAATCTCTATAGCCTACCAGTGTCGCAGCCCTCCAATATATAAGAGCCTACATCGGAATACATATTCTGTGAACCAGTCTGCAGTGTGAATTATGTCGCAGCAGTATTATTGCTTTTCTCGTACATATTCCACTTACATGCGTAATGGTCGAGTAAAGAATGATTATCCGTATGCCTCTGTAAATTACCTAATCTCCTCTATGATTGCCACGCCAAATATAGTTTTTTTATTGGCCAAAAAGCCTTACTACATTACCATTAGTACACGCGCACGACGACTACACGAAGAAATTCAGAAGCATAATACCTGCCGTTCATTGATATCAAGTTATTGCCTATAAATATCTCCCCGCACGTCTCCCATCTCCTTTCTCGTATTCCTATGTTCACTACGCTACATATACGACGACATAATGGAACCAGATCTTTCGTTTAATGCATAGTGTTTTGCAAGAAATACATAATTTTGTTTGGAAATGAAATGTATCGACATAACGTGAATCTAACAGTGTCACAGAACTTCCATCACACGCTTTGTCCACTGAATCATTTGAATTCTGGCTGATGCTTCACACAGTCATGCAGTTTGGAGCTGCTATAAGAGTAGAGAGAGATTTATGGTTTAGTCACAGAATAGTTGATTTTTGTCCCCCAGATGACATTTGTGAGTTGCCTGACCATGATATCGTATTCCGGCTAAGGCAGTGGGCCTCGTGCAAACATCTAGTCGTACCTTTTTTTTTTTTTTTTTCTTTTTACAGAAACAAACCTGCGAGTACTTACACGTCGTCTGAGTTGTAGTGTTAGTTATATGTTATGTGGACAGGACTAGCAGCTGCTGGCCTGGCACGTATAAGTCGATCTGTCAGTTCTTAGTGTCTGAGTTACTTCGCTTATGATTCCAGCATGAGAATCTGAGTCGGGCATTGGCTTTCTCCTTCAGCTCGCTCTAGATGCTTACTGCCTGGCATTTTACTGCAGCTAACACTTCAGATGACAATGTACGGGATTTCTAGTCCTATTACTGCGCAACAGATTTAGTTACGTTCATGTCAACTACCAGCCACACCACAGGTCTAGCCACCTCCTTGTAGAAAACTTCATCGCTTGTAAACATCCTATGGGTGTTGTGTGATGTCCTTAGGTTAGTTAGGTTTAAGTAGTTCTAAGTTCTAGGGGACTGATGACCGTAGATGTTAAGTCCCATAGTGCTCAAAGCCATTTGAACCATTTGTAAACATCCTACATCTCAAGCAGAAACGATGCAATCCTGTTACAGTGTACGGTGGAAGGTACATCGCATCACTATTATCGATTACCTTTCCAACCCAATATTATTAGCTAATAGAGTAAAATATGATTGTCTATATACGTCGATGGATACCCTAATCCACCATTATGTTTCGTCTTTCTCAGAGATTTTCCTTTCGCTATATATTCGAACTGAGTATGCCAACCTATACGATCTTAACAGCTCTCACATGATGCTTTTGCGTCGCAAATCACCCATCTAATGGGAGCAGATGTAGATTCACATGATTGGTAGACAGTGATTATGTAGTACCGAACTTTCAAATCGATGTTACTGTTAACTAGTACGTATCATTTAACAACAAATGGGTCTACGCTTGTTTGTGTCGGGCTAACAACTGGCAATGACCTCAAAGTTAAAGTGGAAACTGAGAATTTGAGGTGATGTACAAAATTGGACTCGTTCAAACAGAGTGGAAGAGTGTGTGTAGCAAACTGACATATATCGAAGGACAGCTGACGGCTAAGTACGGACGTTCTTTCCCGGTATTCCTGTCTTCCAAAGCAGCGGTGTTAGTGCATCAATACTCGTTTGGCTGGTGTTACCACGTTAAAATTAACAGCTCGAAATAATCAGGGAAAATATTTCTAAAGCATGAAAGGGTCGTGAACATATGCGTTCAGCAGGAAGCGGTATATGTTGCAGTGGACCGAGAGTAGATAAGTGGTATTGTCTTGCTTAAGGTAGTGGTAGCATTGAAATGGAGACGTGCTGTTTGCGATTTCGGTAACTCAAACATTCTTGGATCAACGAAAGTTCAATGCCAGACGGAATACTTACTCCAAGAGGTTTTGGATGCAATAAATGTGGAATTAGAAGCATACAAAAAATAGTTATCCGCGAAATACTGTCGTATAGTTTCCAAACGTCTGTCACTGCTATGTAAGTACAGTGTTGCTGTGTGTTGTTCCTTCCCACCGTCAACCATGTTCCATTAAAACTACAGTCTTCCATGCGATATACATGCATATGACTGACTTCTGATTTCGAGATGTAATTTCCTTACGAAGAAAATACCCATTCATCCAGTGGAGCAATGGAATTACGAGTATGTAACATGCAAATGTCTATCACTGATGCTTTGTATGGTACTCCCTCCCACCACTAACAAATATTCCATTAATACAACAATCTTCCATACCATATACATGCTCATAGACTCTCCTGATATCGAAAATGTTCCATTAAAACAACAGTCTTCCATACCATATACATGCATATAGACTCCCATGATTTCGAAATGCAATTTTTTGTGAAGGAAATACCCAGGCATCGAGTACAGCAATGAAAAAAATGACATAAGAAAGTTTCCGAACATCTGACAGGGGCATTAAACTACATTCACGCTGTTTGGATTACTCCTGCCATCATCAACGAATGGTCCATTAAATCCACTGTCTCTCGCGCCGTATACAACCCACAGTGGTTTTTGAAATGTACTTCCGTATCGCTAGCATTTAGACAGGCTCCAACTCGAACAGTCCATTTACATACTTGTAAATCAGAGCTTAAAACCCGGATCCTTTTCAGCGAGGGAAGATGTAACGTTTCTGCCAGACGTTAGGTAGTTGCAAATATCCACTCTGTTAAAAAATTTCGCATTTTGTCCGAATCCATAAACTAGTAGACATCTATAGAAGGCCATTGCAGTAGTACAGGTTGATGATCCATTTGAACTTCAACGAATGCTGCTTTAGACTGATTTATTACTTTCCCTTTGCATGCACACCAATTTCTCTAATATGCGTCTTCCTGTTGACTGTGGCACATGGTACGATGTCTCTAGAGAGCACAGGCTTCTCCATACTTAAGTGCTGACATATGGCATCGTACATCTGTCCAACATACAGTACGCACATTAAGCGTCTGACGTGTACTGCACGTTTTTCCACTCAGATTTTCTTTTTGTCCCTGCAACATGCTCCATTATAGAATCTAGTTGCTGCTTGTTTAATGTCTGTTTACATTTCGCAAAGCGCTTGTTACCGCATTATGTGGATCTGTGAAGCACAGATCTTAACAATAGTGGTCTGCTGGGGAGAAATGATATTTTTTAGCCCCATGGAAGACTGCATACATCGACTGAGCGGTGTTACTGAATTCTATGTTTAGACACTAAAAAAGGAACATTCTTTAATGCAGTTTAGGAGGTGTTAAGATCATGGTATGGTCATTAGTTATCATACTAAGAGCAGACGCAAGTGTGCTTGATATAGAAAAAGCAAGAAAAGTTAGAAATTTTAACGATAATGCTTTATTCTTCACAATGCGTATTAAAATGTATAACATCGCTTCCTCCAGGAAGTAGATTTTACACAGGAGAGCACTATCAGAGGCTCTCACAGTCATATCGTGTTCTGATGCTGCCTCAGAAGATTTAATGAAGGCAAGGATTTTGTGGACAATATTTGTCGGAACACGGATGTAAAAATTACTGCAAAGGATGTAGCTAGTATTAAAACTCCATAAAATCTTCTGCAGCAGCATCAGAACACCATGTCATTGTGAGAGCTTCTGACAGTGCTTATCTACGTAAAATCTATCTGCAGGAAGATACGGGTGCACGATTCTTTCCCTGCAGACATATTGCTGCTTGCGTTAAACTTAGACCTACCCTTTGCTCGTGTACTGCGTGTCAGAGACCTGTTTCAGCTACAGTAAAAGCATTTTTGACGAAAACAACAATGTTGCAAGAGATATTATTATTGTATGACGTACGTTTATGCAATCCTCATAGACATTATGAAGAATAAAGTACAATCGTCAAAATGCATTCTTTTCTTGTTTTTACTACATAAAACACACTTATGTCTGCTCTTAATATGACAGATATGGTTATACTGTGATCTTACATCCTCCTGACCCACACTCAAGAATCATGACTTTTTAGTGTCGAAACACAGAAAAACTACGGAAAAAAGCAATACACAGCAGATGGAGTCGGAATTGGTGGTAGATGGTGCTTAGTTACTTAATGTGTGCACTATATGTTGGACATAGGTGATGTCATACATCAGTACTTTAGTAGGGTGAAGTCTATGCACTCTATAGACACTGTACCATTTTCCCACAGTAAGGAGCAGGAGCCATATTAGAAGAAATTGGTATGCATGCAGTGGGAAAATAAGAAATCAGTCTAAAGCAGAACTGGTTGAGGTTGAAATAGACCTTCAGTCTGTACTACTAAAATGGCCTTCTATAGATGACTACCAGTTTATGGACAGAGAAAAAACGCAACGATTTCTTTAACGGAATGGATATGTGCATCTACCCAACGTGTAGCAGAACCATTTATGTCTTCCTCCGCTACAAACGACCTGGGTTTTAAGCTCTGATTTGCAACTCTATAAATGGACTATTCGAGTTTGACCCTGTCTAAATGTTAGCGATGCGGAAGTACATTTCAGAACCCAGTATAGGATGTACATTGCGCGGAAGACAGTAATTTTAAACGATCATATGTTAATGACGGCAAGGAGTTCACTAATCAGCGTCACTATAGTTAATTATCACTGGCAGACGTATCGAAACTGTGGGACTGTATATCGGGAATAACTATTTTCTGTATTCTTCGAATTCCACAGTTAATCCATCCAACAACTCTTGGAGTAAGTATACCGTCTGGCATTGAACTTTCGTTTATCGAAGAACGATTGAGTTCCCGAAATCGCAAACAGCACGTCTCCATTTCGATGCTCCCACTACCACTGCTCTACTTTTGTTCCACTGCAACATATACCGCTTTCTGCTGAACACATATGTTCACGACTCTTCCATGCTTTATGCTCCATGCTTCCATGCTCTCTGTAATTATTCTCGAGCTATGAATTTTAACTTGGCAACACCAGCCACAACGAGTATTGATGTACTAACACTGCTTCTGGGGAAGACAGGAATATCGGGACAGGAGGTCTGTACTTAGCCGTCAGCTGCCCTTCGATATATCTCAGTTTCCCACACAGATTCTTCCAATCTGTTTGCACGAGCCCAAACTTTGTACGTCACCTCACATTCTCAATTTCCACTTTAACTTCGAGGTCGTTGTCAGCTGATATCCTGACACAAACACGCGTAGACCCATTTGTTGTCAAATGATACGTACTAGTTAACAGTAACAGCGATTCGAAAGCTCGAAAGATACATAATCACTGTCTACCAATCATGTGAGTCCACATCTGCTCCCATTAGATGGGTGATCTGCGACGCAAAAACATCATGTGAGTGCTGTTAGGATTGTATAGGTTGGCATACTCCATTCGAATATATAACGAAGAGAAAATCTCTGGCAAAGGTCACATATTTCTTCCAGAAACATAATGGTGGACTAGGATATGTATTTATGTATATAGAGAATTATGTTTTACTCTATTAGCGCGTATCACTGGGTTGGAAAGGTAATGAGTAATACTGATGCGGTGTACCTTCCATCATGTGATGTGCAATGGCTTGGGGCGTATCTGTTTTAGACGTAAGATGTTTACAAGTGATGGAGTTGTCCACAAAGCAGTGGGCAACCCTGTGTTGTGACTGGTAGCTGACATGAACATAACTAAATCCATTGTACATTAATAGGACTACTAATCCCGTACAATGTCGTCTGAAGCATTAACCGCCGTGAAATGTCAGGCAATAACCATCTGGAGAGAGCTGAAGAAGAATGCATATTTCGCACTCAGATCATTTGCTGGAAACTTAACGGAAGTACCTCTACACGTATGCACACTGCCCACTGCTCTGGCCGGAATACGATATCATGGTCAGCCAACTCTCGATTATCATGTCGGTGAACAATAAGGAACAACGCTGTGATTTATCCATAAATCTCTTCGTGCTCCGAACTTTTCCCGGTTGTGCGGAGTATCTTCACCAGTGTAGATCATTCAGTGGACAAGTGGACGGCATGCGTGTTGGAAGCTTTGTGACACTGTTAGATTTCGTTATGTCGATACATGTGATTTGCAAAAAGAAAAAGATTACGTATTTCTCGCAAAACACCATGCATTCAACGAAGAATCTGATATCATATGTCTCGCGTAATGAACACAGGAATACGGTAAAGGAGATTACATAACATACATGGAGATATTAAAGTCATTCGATATCGATGAACAGCAGGTATTATGCTTCTGAATTTCTTATTGAAGTCAAAGGTACAGCTGTAAGGTTTTTTTGGAAACTAAAAGCTCATATCTAACGTGGCGATCATAAGGGGATTATGGTACCTGCAGAAGCATACAATCAATTTTTACTCGATCTTTACTTATATGAGGGAACCAGGAACGCGAAAAGACAATAATAGAGCTACAACATTGTCTAGAATGTACAGTGGTTTGCGGTATATGTATTTGGATGTGGGCTCTTATCTACTACGGTTTGCAGAGAATTGACGATTGCAGGGAGTTGGAGCTGAACGTAAATAGATGTAGCTACTGAATTTAAATAGCCAAAGAGACCTGCTACTGTCCCATTGCGCCACTGACCTCAAATAAATAGGAGCGGGACCAACCGTAAAATGCCTGGGCATAAGTATCGGCAGGATTGTGAAATTCTTCCTGTTCACTAGTGTGCTGTTTTTCACATTCTGATAGCTCTCTGTACAGTCACAGATGGGTAGAGGGGTAGACTGTCTTATAACTACTGGAAAACTGCTGGCGCAACGTGACGGGATTTCTAGAGAATTAGCAAGGGGTCTGTGACTTGGCTGAGGGCATCTACAACCAGCCCCAGTCGTCAGAATCAGGTAGATGCAAAGGCCATAAGGCTGGAAGATTCATAAATGGTGTGAATACCGCGGTGGCAGGGGGGGGGGGGAAGGGGGGGTAGGGTTAGTGAGGGTAAGGCATGCTCCGACAAATGGAGATGAGTGGTGCGTTCTATACCGTTTCTTCTAAATGTTGTGAGTAAATTATATTGCTCCCTCCCAAATACGTCCCATGAAGTGACTGCAGTGAGAAAATCAGGGGCTAATACGAAGTTTTTACCGACAGATATTCATCAGCAGAAGTTTCGTCTTTTTTTTATCGATAAATGAGAAACAACATTCTTCCGTCAGTTTTGTGTGCCTATAAACAGATGGATTGACATCTTAACAGGTAGAGTAAATTTACTTATGCAATTGCAGCTACATCTACATATTCCGCAATCCTTAATACCGTGCGTGGCGGAGGGTACCTTATACCACTAGTAGTCATTTTCCTTACCTGTTCCATTCGCAAATAGAGAGAGGGTAAAAATGTCTAGCTATATGCCTCCACATGAGCCCGAATTTCTCGTATCTTATATTCACGGTCCTTACGCGAAATGTTTATTGGTGACAGTGGAATAGTTCTGCTACCAACTTCAAATATCGGTTCTACAAATTTTTTCTATAGCGTTCCTCATAAAGAACGTCAGCTTTCTTCCAGATATTGCCATTTGAGGTCCCGAAACGTCTCCGGTACACTTGCGCTCTGTTCGAAACTACCGGTAATAATTCTAGTAGATTGCTTCGATGCCATCCTTTAATTAGACCTGGTATAGATTCCAAACACTTGAGCAGTAGTCAAGAATAAGCCGTATTAATATCCTATATGCGTCTTCCTTTAGAGATGACTCACACTTCCCCAAAATTCTCCAATGAACCTAATGTGAGCATTCGTGTTCCCTACACAATCATTACATGCTTGTTCCATTTCATATCGCAGCGGACATATTTAAACGGTGTGACTGTGTCAGGCAGGGCACTAATACTATTGTCTCAAAACTTTACGGGCTTATTTATCCACTTATCTGCATTAGAACTAGCTGCCATTCATTACAGCAGCTACAAATTTTGTCTGCACCATCTTGTATCCTCCTACAGTCACCGAACTTCGACATCTTCAAAACTTTACGGGCTTATTTATCCACTTATCTGCATTAGAACTAGCTGCCATTCATTACAGCAGCTACAAATTTTGTCTGCACCATCTTGTATCCTCCTACAAGTCACCGAACTTCGACATCTTCAAAACTTTACGGGCTTATTTATCCACTTATCTGCATTAGAACTAGCTGCCATTCATTACAGCAGCTACATATTTTGTCTGCACCATCTTGTATCCTCTTACAGTCACTGAACTTCGACATCATAATATACACCATAGCGTCATCGGAAAACGAGTGTAGATTACTGTCCATCCTGTCCGCCAGGTAATTTAAGCATATAGAAAATAATAGAGGTTCTATTGCACTCTCTGGAGTACTGCTGACGAGATCCCTGTCTCTGACGAGTGCAACGATCTGGATTCTGTTAGTTAAGAAGTCTTCAAGCCACTGAAATATCTGTGATTCTATTACATATATCCATATCTTCGTTAAAAGTCTGCAGTGGGGCATGGTGTCAAATGCTTTCTGGAAATATCTAATCACATTAACACTGTTATCTCATAGAAAATGTTCTGTGGATAAAGTTATAGTATTACTCTGTAACTCTATGGTTTTGATCGACGGACAGACATTCTTTCCACATGCCAGAAACGAGCAAATGAATATAGCAGCAATGAATGCAAGATATAACGTATTTGTATCATATTTAAAGTCCTTTAAATGAGGACGATGCCATACATGTCGTTGGACAAATAGCCTGAAGCAGTTTGCAGCAACAAACTAAGTAAAGATATGGAATTACTCTGCAGCACAAAAGTCCTGACCAACAAACAGACATTCTCTCCTTGCGCAAATCGTGAATAGTTCTAACTGCAGACGAAGAACGTGTATATTTGATGGTTACAAGTAATGACAGAGTGTATACCAGATCGCCATGATAGTGGAAATAAAGTGGATGAAGAGCTGTATGCCATAATTGGAACACATTCTGTCGGAATGACGTAAAATAGATACTGGAATTGTCAAACCGCGATTCAGCTTGAATTTTGTAAAATATGTGGAGCCACGTACCTCTGAAAATGCGTACGAGGTTTGTGTCACGTAGAACTGATGTTGGATATGGTGTAAATGGTATACCAACGCGCTGTTACGGTGTCTGCTGTGCACTACCCCAATGACATTGGCAGTACAGATGACTTAACAATGACTACTGCACATGTCTTGCTACAGAGAACAAATATGTCAGCACGATGAGGTATTCATAAAGTCTCAGTTACGGAACTAGGGAGCACATTGCATTAAAAAATTCTGAGAGTGTGTGCGCGTATTTAAATAGTGCGGCTGTGGTTGGCTGATGACCTTCCACACGGCAACGAGCGTTAGTAGCAGACGCACACACTGAACCTCCAGTTGCACAGGGGAAGTTGGCAATTTTTTTTATCACAGAGTAGACAAATAGAAGAGAGGCAAATTCGCGTATGTTATCTGCTCAAAGACGTAGGGCTAGTGTAAGAGAGGTGCATTACTGACTTTTTAGTTGGGGTACGCATGGACATATGTCGTTCTTAGAACATTGACTGAAAAGCTGGAGACAGGCACGCGCCATCTCGAGAACGAGAGGTAGGGCCAGTCCCAGGTGGTCGCACAGAGCCCCTCTGTCTTTACGCACTCCGAGTGCGGGGAGTGGGGGAGATTATTGCTCCTGTGAGTAGCATCGTCTCATTACAAGCAAGGGCTCTGGCACGTGTGGTGCAGTTCAACGTGCCCCCTCTGCCCTCGGTGTTTGTTTCGATATAGACGTGGTAATTATTCGAAAACTATCCCGACTGTTAGCTCGCAGCAGTTCTAAACTGCTAACTGTGAGTGATGGTCAGATACTGAAGGTGGCAGCAGAAGCGTAAGACTCTGCCGGTCTAGTGCAGGCTTTCCGAGTGTGGGATCTACCTTTCTCTGTAGAAATACCAACGCAATTTTTATTACCATGTTAAGAATAATCTTATTGTGTGTATAAGGGAGATTATAGTGCGGGATATAGCTCCTTTTGAGCATAACGTATGCCTGATCTGTACTTTGCTGTTGAATAAAAGTTGTTTAACTCTGAATTTATTAAATTACAGCATGTGGTGATTGTTTGGCCGATACTTTTACGTATCTCTTCCCGAAAAATGTACCTATTTGTGGAATACTAGTAGATACTCAACCAAATTTTAACAGCGTGCCCATAAACTGTAAATAGATTCTTGTAGTGGCGGTGCTAGTTATCAAACATTAAAGCCCTCTGTTTTTGTGTCTTTCCTGACAATCGATAAAATAGCAGTGAAACCTATATTTATGTGTGTTGTCTTTAGAAAACAGTTGAAATTTGTCATAAAATCAGTGTCTTGTTCCTTCCTGAAAAGCGAGATAAAATAACAACGAACCCCGTATTTTAATGTATCTTCTTAAGGGGTGCAAGGAAATCAGTAAAATAACAATGAAATGTGCGTCTTTTCAAAAACCCGGTATAAATTTGCCACGAAGCAGTAAATAGCGCCTTATGTTGCACTAAATAGCATTGGAGCCGAACATTCGTGAAACTACGACAAAATCTCTGGGTGCTATGTTGTGCTGGAGATCTACTATACCACCTGAATTTACTGCTGCTGGTGCTTGAGTCAGGTCCACATTAAGAATGGTGATCTTCGGGACGCTAAGCAGCAGTGTGGGCTGTGGTGGTGAGGGAACCACCAAAAGAAACACAGTGGGAACGTCATTTTTTGGATCATAAATTTCGATACTTAAAAAAGAGCTCAGTCATCACTTTCAGCTAAGGGCATTGATCACCTGAGTAAACATGCCTCTACCTTTCTCATAAATTACAGTAATTATCGTGACAGTTATTTGCCATTAATTATGACCCAAATAAACAAAACTTGCGTCCAAGTGAACAATTTGTTTACATTAGGATCATTAAATTACGCTAGTGGATGGTTTGCTTGGTTAAGGAGAACAATGTCCCCCATTGTCCTGAAACTGTCATATGTACATTACTCCAGGCATAGTTTACTTTGATCTACACAAAAGCATAGCAAAATTATGAAATGCAGTTGAGTGCAGAACATTAATAGGTATGATGTACTGAGAAAAGGCAGTTAACCTCATTTTGCTGAGATAACATCTTAATACATGTAAATAAAAAAGACAGATTTTTCTTTTTCTTTATAACAAGTCGCATAATGACTTAAGTTCCATAGAAAATTTTGTTTCATTTCCCTTCACTTTAATATAACAACTAATCGTTCTATGAGTTGACACGAATGTCACTCATTCTGTTACCTGTTGCGATTGCAGTAATGATTATGATTATTATTATTATTAATATTTTATCTAATGAAATTGCAGAATGCAACGGATGTTGTTCATTAGATAACTCAAATGGCTAGCGAAGGAAGAAGAGAGACTCCAATCGCATGTATACGATTTTGTTTGCTGTTTCCCTACCTCCCTTTAACATGTCGATTGTGATGTGATCCCTCAATAGGCTCCACAGTTGGCTGGCATCTATTTATTTGTGTTCTGGTATAATCACAAGCACTGGAACGAAGCTGAGGAACGCAAGAGAAGAGAAGGCAATAAACAACATCGGCCAGTGGTGCCCTGCTTAGGACCACACCACGACATGAGTGGCCTCTACAAGAGAATATAAGAGTAGGGGGGCTACAAGGCTGTTGGGCCATTTTGTTAGTGTGGGTTGCCTACATCAGGGGCAGGTATGCACTCAGAGGCAAACCTGTTAAGTGATTTTCCATGTCAGCCTAGTGTTCTCCTTTGATTGACAGGTACTTAACCTGTTGTTATGCTAAGTGCTTTTCAATGTCGCTGCACTTAACATGTTGCCACCCCCCCCCCACCCCCCACGACACGCACTCACTGTCATCCAACCCCCTGCCCCCTCACTGCTACAGGCACACTTTCAGGTCTGGGTTAACCTATTGTTCTGTTTAGTGCTTTTCCATGTCACTCCCATTTCGTAGTGATTGACAAGCACTTAACCTATTGTCCCCCACCCCTTCCCCCTCCCCATTCCCCTGACCCCTCACTGCTACAGGTACACTTCCAGCTCTGAGTTATTGGAATAGGCCCCCCTCTCACTCTTATCAATTTGATTGACTACTTAATTAAACTATTCATTTAATTAACCTCTCTGGTGGGAAAATGCCATGCCATGCTGCCAGGGCCCCCCTAGCAGGAAGTTTAAATTCCAACAGGATAACACAACCTCTACTAATCAAAGAAAATGATATCTCTACCTCCACTAACCTAAATCACCCAACTGCCACTTCCTCGTACGAACTGGCGCCAGTTACTAAACAAAGAAAATCGCCAGGAAATAGCTCATTTGGCCTACCTAAACTAACCTAAGTCACCCGACTGCCATCACTTCCTACGAACTGACACCAACTTTTAATTTTGGCGGTAAACAACATGCAATTGCCAAATACCTACTAACCTAAGAAAATGGCACGAAAGAAAAGACACTTGTACTAACTTCAGTCGCCAGACCGCCACCACCTCCTTAGGATTTGTGGGAAAAAGACTTGGACATAAGACTTTATTTAAACAATTCCATGCAGGTGTGTTCAGCACAAGGTCAGGACTCCAATTGACTTAGTACACATCGCCAGCACCGGGGGCACTCTCATCTGTGACACAATCCAAGATGGCGACACCCAGTGTCTTAACCAAGAGCTGCAGACTCCAACTGACTTAGTACACATCGCCACGTCAGGTGATGACCCTAGTACCGTTATTCAAGATGGCAGCATACAATGTGTTCACCAAGAGGCCTAGAACATATTCACACCACCAGAGTGCGCTACTGCGGACTTGGAATGAATTTTCGCGAATACCACGCCCAACTGGACATGGAAGGAAATAGTTAAAGTCTACACCACGATCCTCAACCGACCGCCACGTCCCCTTACCGATCCATGTTGGCGGGCTAACGTGTATTAACGTGTACTAACGTGCACAGTGCATGACGCCATCCAAGATGGTTGGGCGAAATGGCGGGAAAACAGATCTGAACACAAGTCTTTATTTTGCAGCCAGTGTCACCACCACAGGATCTAGACTCCAATTGACATAGTACACATTACTGACACCAGATGGTGCTGTCATCCCTCATGTGATGTAATCCAAGATCGTGGTCCGGAGGGGAAAATGGCGTGGAGACAACTTAGGTTACGCTGGGCTGCTGGATAGAGTAAGGAGTGAGTGCACTATATTTATTTTCGATTATTTTATTTATCCAATGAGTGTATTTATCATACTCACGCAAAAGACTCGCCCTAATGTGCTTGGCGTCACAATAAACAGTCTGCAGACACGCAAACAACTCCCAGTTTTCCGAAATAATTTCAGTACAGACCTGAAAACTGCTCCTAAATAATACAGCACAATGATTTCTAGACACGCTAAGTACTCGTAAACTGTCCAAATAGAGCATATCACAGCCTACAGACGTGCTCGCAAAATAATGCATTCAGCACGCGCTAGCACCCTCCGCCTCTCTCTAACCAAAGGACTGTGAAGTGACGCGGCCATCAGATGTCAAACCACGCACAGGCCCCCGCTCGAGTAACGCAGGCATGAGGCGACACATCCGTTTCACAGTTGAATTTCTGAGAAATTCCTATGCAAATACGTATTCACATAGACATGGCTCCTGGCGCGACCGGCCAGGGACGCGCGCTCCGTCGCACCCCCCAGCCACCGCCACTGAACGCAGGTGAATGTCGCGTCGATACAGTCACTGTTATACCGACATCGCAGAATTCCAAGGTGCAGCCCCAAACGCGAGACATCTCCTAGCAACAGATGTCTTTAGCGCCAATGACACAACAGCACACCACGCAGTGCTCCTAGCACGACATGACACACCCCTTTAACTATACATAACTGCACAGCCTTGCTCTTACCTCTCTGCGAAACGTACGCGTCGCGACTCCGCATCTAAAACTTTCTCAATATTATTCTTACTTTACAACGCTTCATCCACCTAATTCTATAATCCCCAGAAATAGTGAACGCTCGCTTTCTTAATCTCTCACTTTTATGAACGGAAATTCTTCTCCTAACAGAACCTCTTTACGAAAATAATATCCAATTCACTCGTCCAACCCTTTCTGCTCTCAATATACGCAAACGTCCTCAACGCTATGTAGATGCTCCTATTTCCCAAAACAAAGGATGTGAATCAATCGAGCACTATTATTCTCTCTTATCAAGTTTACCCATCGAATTACTGATACCTCCAATACCGAAGCACTGTCCGCCATTTTTTCGTGTGCAGACGTGACTTTCAGCGGTTATTTTACACTGATCACCATATTGCACGGACAACTAAACGTCGCAAACTCCCATTCATATCGTCAAATACAGAAAGACTCTTACTCAATTACACTGCTCTCCCACTGAGGACAGAAGCTTGAATATGAGCTACAGCAGCTACACGATACAATAAACTGCAAGTGGTATATTTCAAAGGAATAATGTCACATAAATTAGCGTACATAAACGTGTACTAGCGTATACTAAGGTGCACTAACGTGCAGTAAAGTGCACTCGTTTCCCCTCGGCACAATCTCGTTACTGCTTCTGCTCCAAACCAGCTTCGTAGCTTGCTCGTTTTTGTAAGCACATCTCCAGACTCGGCGATTACATGAACACAAATATTTTCACCATAATATTATACAATTTTCGCTGTACTTTCACGATATCAAGCACTGGTCGGCATCCTATCAATCGCTAGCGCAACATAATTCCCAAGGTATAGACTGGAAATTATTTTTCTACAAACCCCAAACTTTAGCGAGGTACAGCGATGACATTTCCAGTCTCGAATACCGATGTCGGTTATGTAACAAAATCCCAATTACTCCTATAATTTACAAGCCAACTAAGGTCTTTCCCATGTCTAGAGAACAGGCAAACCTGTCTTCCACATGCTAGATGCACCTACCACAATCTTCTCTCAACTAAATAAAGGCACGAAATGTGAAGAAGCAGTCAACCAAACAAGTTACAAGGAGGGGAATAACGACGGTTCAGTGCAAACGCATCTCCATACACAATCTTCTCAAAATTCCACTTGATGATGACAGCCGCCCAACACATACTATGTATTAGTTCGCTATTCTGACGTCTAGAGGACGTCAAAGTTAACTCAGATACATTCCTGTACTCCAACAGGCCTCTCCATTGGACGGCTGCTGCCTTCAATGGGAAACGTGAATCATTCCCACCACAGGCCATGCATACACGGAATCATTCTAGAAAACCGGTCACATATATTTATTATCATTATACTTGCAATTAAATGTTACGATTGTGATCTCAATTGAACGGCATTCGACAACGAGCAAAGCACCGGAAATACACCCTGCTGTGGCTCTGGAAATAGAAATATCACTACCATTGTTATGACTTGACATACTCTTCCCTTTGCTATCACAGTACTCCAAGTCAAGTCCATACCCTCCTTACGACTGGACATAGAAATTTCCTTCCCAAAATCACATACTTTATAAGCCTGATCCTCAAACGCGAACCTATCACCCATCTCCTACTATTACTACTAAGTATAATAATTCGTCAATAACTCAGTGTCTACGACACTAAATAATACTGAGAGAAAATCAGCGATCAGTCGATATGTGTAATAAGTTTTTTATTGTGAATGGTACCACGTTGTCTTAGAAAGATAGATGTAATCAGTTAGATGTTAAAACAACCAGATCGCAACAACTACTGTATGTTACTGCCACAAGCAGTGTCCATGTTAAAATTTATACACTTGTTTTATAAATCTAGGTACGACATTACCTCTGAATGAGGTGGTTTTTTTTAAAGACAAATACCGAGAATCAACCAAGCTATCATCTCTAAAGTATTATTCTAGAGTCTAGGATCGGTACCAGGAAGTTTTTGGTAAGAGAGAGAACGTAAACATACGTACTCCTAAGGCTATAACGTTCTGCACTTAAAAACGGGCTATAATGTTAGATAGCCTACGTTTCCGACCTATCAGACGTATGGAATGTAGCGTTGTTAATGTTGCATTGTGAGAAATATATTTCAAGCGCATCACATACATCCTTCTTCCCGGTTTCTCTACGAGGAACTATCTTATCAAACTGTAAAACGAAAAAACTACTTCCATAAAACATTTGCTCAGTGGATGTATCGCGGAAGCTCTGATATGGTGTCAGGACAGAATGCGCTACAAATACTAAGGAGTTACCTAGTTGGGTCGGTGCGAGGGCGTTGAAAATACCTCTTACATTCCACGTTCCTTAGCCGAATT
The DNA here is from genome assembly GCF_023864275.1 of Schistocerca cancellata. Lineage (NCBI taxonomy): Eukaryota > Metazoa > Arthropoda > Insecta > Orthoptera > Acrididae > Schistocerca > Schistocerca cancellata. The sequence goes on from NC_064629.1 coordinate 767,667,326, forward strand.
ACTTTCAAAGTTCAGTGATTTTATCATGATGTTGCATCATTGGCTGATAATACGTATTAATACGACCACCGTCATCGTATTTGTCTGGAAAAAACTACCTCATTCAATGGCGCAGTGGTTAGCACACTGGACTCGCATTCGGGAGGACGACGGTTCAATCCCGTCTCCGGCCATCCTGATTTAGGTTTTCCGTGATTTCCCTAAATCGCTACAGGCAAATGCCGGGATGGTTCCTTTGAAAGGGCACGGCCGATTTCCTTTCCCATCCTTCCCTCACCAGAGCTTGCGCTCCGTCTCTAATGACCTCGTTGTCGACGGGACGTTAAACACTAATCTCCTCCTCCTACTACCTCATTCAGAGGTAATGTATCGTACCATGATTTGTAAAACGGGTATAGTTTTTAACATGGATTCTTGTATGCACCTGTAGAACCAAGACCGCTTGTGGCAGTGACATGCAGTAGCCGCTGCGATCGGTTTTTTCTTTAACATCTCTCTGATTATGTCTCCCTTTCTAGGACGCTGTGGTAGGACTCGCAAGAAGAACCTAAGAGACATGCACACCCATTGTTGATTTGCAGTCAATATTATTTGGTATCGTAGGAAATCAATTATTGATGAACTATTATACTTTGTGGTAATGGTGGGTGCGTGATATGTTCGCATTCGAGGATAAAGGTTTATAAAGTTTATGTTTGTGTAAAGGAAATGACTGTGCCCAGTCGTATGAAAGGTACAGATATTTCCATTTCCAGAGCCACAGCCGTCAACAGAGTGTATTTCCGATACTTCGCTCATTGTCAAATTCCTTTCAATTGAGACCGCGATAGTAAGATTTAATTGTAAGTATAATAATAAAAGATATATGTGATAGGTTTTCTAGAATGATTCCATGTATGCATGACCTGTGGTGGGAATGATCCTCATTTCTTGGTAACGGCAGCAGCCGTCCGAATGCACAGGATTGTTGGACTGTAGGAATGTATCAGAGTTAACTTTGCAGTCCTCTAGACGACTGAATAGCGAACTAATACGTAGTATGTGTTCGGCTGCTTTTGTGATCGAGCGCTAATTTGAGAAGATTGTGTATGGAGGTGCGTTTGCGATGGAGCGTTATTCCCTCCCATGTAGATTGTTCGGTTGACAGCTTCTGCATATTTCGTGCCTTCATTTAATTGAGCGAAGATCGATTGTGGTGTATGCATGTAGCATGAGGATGACACTGTTACCTGTTCTTTAGACATGGGAAATAACTTACTTGGCTTGTAAATTATAGGGGTGATTTGGAATCTGTTACATGACCGACATCGGTATGTCTTCTTGTAATCCACGAGTCTGGGGATGTGTGAAGAAAAGCGAGCGAGCAAGGAAGCAGAAACAGTAACGCGTTTGTGCCGTGAGGAAACGACCACGAATTAGTAGAACAGATCTGAGGTGCTGTGGGCACCTGTCAGGCATAGATGCACTAGTGCTGAGACGAGTATATATACGGTAATGTCCGTCTTTGCGGTATATGTATGAATGATGTAAACGAGATTATTTTGTGTGGCTGAGGATATGAATTGTATGTTTACTACATCGACATGGTACGCGGTGATATATTGCCCAGATGGACGTCGGTTTCACACTGCAACATTCAAGCTCATGTCCTCGGTGGGATAGCAGTGTAATTGAGTAAGAGTCTTCTTGTATTTGACGATTTGTATGGCTCTTTGTGACGTTTAGTTTTAGGTGCAATATGGTGATCAGTGTAAAATAGTTATTACCGTTGAATATCGCGTCTGTAGAAAGAAAGAACAGTTTGAAAGTGCTTCCCAAGGACTGGGGGGAGAAAGGTGACGTATAGCCAGTGTGAGTGTAGGCATACCATAATTTTTTTTGGGTGTTGTACAGATATAAAAGATAACTGCACTGTTTGTGTAAAATGTGTATATATTGTATTGTAAAGTTACTGTGGCTTACATTGTGTAATATGTGTCTATATCGCAAAGTATATATATTGTAGAGTTACTATGGTTTACGTTATGAAATGACTAGAGAGAATGACTGTGTGTCCTATCGTGAGGCACGTATAAATTCAGCACATCGATAACCGTGAGGGTATGAGCGAGATTTTTTATGTGGATAATTATTTGCGCTATAGATACTGAAGCACAGTCGTAAAGAGGAGACATTACATGTACATTGAGCCATACCAGACTGTAGCAGCAATGGTAATATTTAATTGTAGTTACACTGGTAAATATCTTCCTGGCTTCCAATATTCTTGTGAGTCTCCTATGTATTTGATGGTCTGCACATAACTTTGCGTGTTTAACTGTCAATCCAATTTAGCGATCTGTGCAAAATAAATCCAGAAAATTCCAGAAAGAAAAGGTGGATGGTGCTTCGATACCAGCGGAATCAGTAATTCGGAGGGTAAATTCGATAAGAGCCAATCAGAATGCCCGATTCATTCACATCGTTTTTGCTGGGATATACGAGGCTCTACATAGCGGTGAGAACATTTGCGTATGTTGAGAGCTGAAGGCTATCACGTTAGGTCCACGAGGAAGACAGCGTTCGGTGCTATTTTCGTAAAGAGGTGCTGTTTCGTGCATACAAACTGATACATCAAGAAAGCGAGCGTTAACTATTTCTGGATCGCTATACAATTTCCGAGAGGTCGAGTTAGCTGTTATTTTTTACAAAGCCATGTGACGTAAGAATAACATTGGGAACGTTGTTAGATGCGTTTGTAAGTATGTGCGTGCACTTGGCCGTGTTGCATCAGTCACGCTGGGTAGTTAAGTATGGATAAACGCGTCTGTCATGTCGCGCTAGGAGCAGTGCGCCACGTGCTATTCTCTTATCCACAGTAAAGACAACTGGTGACTGGAGATGTCTCGCATATGAGACTGGCGTGAGCGCGCTTTGGAATTCTGTGACGTCAGTGTAACGGAGACTATATAGAATCAACTTTCACGTGCGTTTGGTGGCAGCGGCTCGTGCGTGTGATGGAGCGTGGAGTCTTGAACGAACCTCTGTGTGTGGTTGGACAGCTGACGCCGGCGTCACTTCGCGGAGGGAACCGGGGGTGGCGATGGGTGCTTGTTCGTGGTGATTGCATTATTTCGGGAGCAGCTCTGGAGGCTGTAATATGCTCTATTTGGATAGTTTACGATTACTTAGGGTGTCTACACAGCACTGTGGTGCATTATTTAGGAACAGTCTTCAAGTGTCTACTGAAATTATTTCGGTAAATTATGAGTTAGTTACGTGTCTGCAGACTGTGTATTGTGACCCCAAGCATGTCAGAACATGTGTTTAGTGTCAGTGTGATAAATTTACTCCATCCGTAAATAAGTTTATTCGAAATAAATGGAGGTCAATACTTCCTTACCCTCTCCAGCAGCCCAGAGCAGGCTGAGTCACTTTCGCACCATTTCCCCCTCCAGACCACGATCGTGGATTACGTCACATGAGGGATGACACCACCATCTGGTGGCAGTATTGTGTACTTGGTCAGTTGGACCCTAGATCTCGTGGTGGAGAGACTGCCTGGAAAATAAAGACTTGTGTCCAGAGTCGTTTTCCTGCCAGTTCAAAATGGTTCAAATTGCTCTGAGCACTATGGGACTTAACTCCTATGGTCATCAGTCCCCTAGAACTTAGAACTACTTAAACCTAACTAACCTAAGGACATCACACACATCCATGCCCGAGGCAGGATTCGAACCTGCGACCGTAGCAGTCACGCGGTTCCAGACTGTAGCGCCTAGAACCGCACGGCCACTTGGGCCGGCCCCGCCATTTCCAGCCCACCAGATTTTATTACGTCACAGGAAGGATGGCAGCACCCTATGGTAGCAGTTTTATGCACTATGTCAGTTAGAGTCTAGATCTCGTGGTGGAGACACTGCCTGCAAAATAAATACTTCTGTCCAGAGTAGTGTTCCCGCTATTTACCCCCAACATCTTGTGTTACATCATGAAACGGACTACACCATCTTCTGCTGGTGGTACTGGGTACTAGACCTCGTGGTGAACACACTGTTTGCCTCTATCATAGATAACTGTACTTGCGTTATCACCGGACGTTATGGTAGTGCTCTCTGGTGGTGTCGATGTGTACTAGGCCTTGTGGTCAACAAAATGTATGCAGCCATCTTGAACAACAGTTATTGCTTCATTAACTGACGTCACAGTAGCGCCCTCTGTCGTCAACGATATACACCAAGTCAGTTGGAGTCCTGACCTCACAGTGAACACACCTGAATGAAATTGTTTAAATAATGAAGACAAGTCCTTTTATCCCACAAATCCTTAGGAGGATGTGGCGGTCGGGCGACTGAGGTTAGTACAAGTGTACTTTCCTTCGCGCCATTTTTTAGCTTAGCAGAGAAAAGCGAATTGCCCTTTGTTTACCGCCACATTTCAAGTTTGGTGCCAGTTTGTAGGGAGAGGTGACGGTCGGGTGACTTAGGTTAGCCCAAGTGCCCTAACTTCACTCGATTTTCTTTGCTTAGTAGAGATAACAGCGGTGTGGTTCATTGTCCTGTTGGAATTCAAACATAGCGCCAGTTCGTAGGGTAGGTGGCGGTCGGTTGACTTAGGTTAACCCAAGTGAGCTATCTTCTTTTAATTGTTTTGCTTAGTAGAGATAACAGTGATGTGGTGCATTATCCTGTGGTAATTTGAACTTCCTGTCATGTATTGTGGGGGAGGGGCGTGACGCACTTTCCTGCCAAAATTTAAACTTCCCGCCAAAATCTGCCATCTTGAATAACGGCACTTGCGTCATCAGCTGACGCCATGACCGTCATCTTGGATGACGTCATCGCTGCCATCTTGGATAATGGTACTTTGGGGTAGAACAGCTTTATTCCAATACTCACGGAATAATAGCACTGCCTAGTTGAGAGTGCTATGATAGCAGTTAGTAGTGCTCCACAAACTGTGTGTCAAACTTGCATGAACATTATATATAACAGAGGACTGTGATTTATGTTGCATGTCACCCATCGCTTGTGACACCATTGTTATTTCAAAGGTAAGTATTGTCAATCTGCTTTATTGAAATAAAACTACTAATATTATTTGCTTGAATTGTTGTACAGCATTCCGAGAACGCAGCATCCCTTAGGCACTCTATACAAGACGAGTGGGCAAGACCCCACAATTTGAATGTCCTCTGATCACTTCCGCAACTATATTACTGCTTGGGCCATTACAAATTAAAAAGTAAGGAGCTGCGATGTAGTGAAGTATCGACCTTGTCATGCCAATACCAAGCCAGAGACAATGTTGCTGATAACGTTTTTCAGGTTGAAATGCTAGTCTTTCAGTAGCGTGGTTCAAATGGCTCTGAGCACTATGGGACTCAACATCTTAGGTCATAAGTCCCCTAGAACTTAGAACTACTTAAACCTAACTAACCTAAGGACATCACACACACCCATGCCCGAGGCAGGATTCGAACCTGCGACCGTAGCAGTCCCGCGGTCAGTAGCGTGAAATAATATTTTCTTTCTCCGCAGTAGACTACCTTTGATAGTTTGATAAGGGTTCTGTAAGTGAAGTTATGAGACGGGCCGTGTAATGTTCCATAATGTCATCACAGTGGACTCGTCCTTTGCTGCAGCAACACGGGAACGGTGCAGACGCATTCATTGCAAGTTTCAGTCCGCTAGAGTAATGCGGTGATGTTCTCTCAGTTTGCTGAATTTGCTGTTTCTAAGGCTTTCTGAAAGTGGGTGAAGTTAATTTAGAGCAGCAGTGAGCTAACAAGTCTTGATTTAGACTTATGCACGCCGCGAGGAGAACTTCTTCAGAGATGTGATGAGTATATTTAGTCAACAGCTCAGAGGTGAAGGTTACAAGAGTAACTATTTATACTTGCTTCCGGAGGCAACACTTAACCACAAACGGATTGCATGGCTAAGCTTATAAGAGTTGAGTTCATTTTAAATTTCATGATATCATCTTCATTTACATTTCACAGACTCTCTAATTCCCCTTTAACTTACACCGAAGCAATTAATTTTCTGAAGAAATTAGGAATAGATCTTTATGATTCTTCTATTTTGTTCGTTTTAGTAGTTAGCTGTATTGTTTCACTTGTGACTGTTAATGTGCCGAAACGTTATGATTGTGATTATTCCAGAGCAGTAAAAGGCTGAATAATGATAATAATATCAAATATGAGAACTTTTAACATTGCAGGGCGTCAGGAACCGTGAATAATTTAATGATTATAAAGAATCCGCCTCGATTGCAAATAGAAACTGGATGTTGACATAGGTTTAGGCGCGGATAACCACGCCTTCTTCAGAATACACTAAAACTACAAACTGCCTACAGAGGCATGGTCCAACATTAACACAGAACACCCAAAAGGTCAAAAGACTCGCATAAAATGTAAAATAAACGGTACGTGTGTACCATGTCAGTAGCTGTACTTAGCTCAAACGTCAGAAACGTGCTTCCTCGCCCCAGCCAACGTTCGTTGGGCCATCCGTGGAAATTGATATCCCACATATATAGTTTCAGCCTATCCACGTTCTATAGTACCATAAAATCGTCCTCGAGCTAGGACATTGTACATACACACTGCGCCTTTGACCCGGTCATCTGATCACTTTCGTAACACATTTCTCAATTTTTGCATGCGCGTTCCCTTCCGACATTCTCACAGCCTAGCTGCCGGCGCCACCTCAGTTTACCTGGGAGCCCGCGTCCCACCGAACCTTGGCTGGGGTGAGGAAGCACACTTCTGGCGTTTGAGCTAAGTACAGCTATTGACATGGTACATACGGACAGTTTATTTTACTTTTTATGTGTGGCTTTTGCACTTTTGGGCGTTCCGTATTAATGTTGGATCATGCCTCTTTAGGCAGTTTGTAGTTTTAGTGTGTTCTGAAGAAGGCGTAGTTATCCGCGCCGAGCCGGCCGGTGTGGCCGTGCGGTTCTAAGCGCGTCAGTTTGGAACCGCGTGACCACTACGGTCGCAGGTTCGAATCCTGCCTCGGGCATGGATGTGTGTGATGTCCTTAGGTTAGTTAGGTTTAAGTAGTTCTAAGTTCTAGGGGACTGATGACCTCAGTAGTTAATTCCCATAGTGCTCAGAGCCATCTGAACCATTTTTTTTTATCCGCGCCGAAACCTAGGTCAACATCCGGTTTCTATTTGCAATCGAGGCGGACTCCTTATAATGATAAAATATCAAATATACTTTCGTTCATCAGCAAACTGCAAAGAAGAATCATTTTGTGTGTAACGCACACAAAATTGCCTGTTGTACCATTGAAAAAACAACAGAAAATCTTCCAACGTTCGTATTAATTTTGGTGGAGTACATGAGCGCCCTGCGGTGGCTGTGTTGTTTATCACTAAACTCTTTCTAGACAGCGCCGTGGAGAAAATTTTTTGGCATAACCAGGAGCAGGTCCACGGATTCAAGTAGTTGATAGTGCGAATTATGACAAATCCAGGTCGTCTGCCCAGCTACGCTATATTTCCTGAACCGATGACAACACTAAAAAGGGAACTTCCCGCATAAGTCAGTTAATTCACAAGTACCGCTGCTCCACTTGTGATACTTTAAACGCCACCTCCAAGCATTCATTTAGAAATCATTCAGTTTCTAGTAAATGTGTTCCATGGTAAGACGATTAATATTTGCACCCCGTACAAGTCTAGTTGTCATAAATCGCAAACTGCTGCTATGGTATAAATCTTGTTACACCCATGAAGCAATAAACCAAAAATTGTGGACAGGGAAGCAATAAAGAAACGAGAACACTCTTTGCTGGAATGCAAATAACGAAAAAAATCCCAAAACTATGACGTTTCTCCAGCAAAGTATTGGCGTAATCTTTCTTAGCAAAATGAAGCCACGATTTTCGAAAAACTTCAAGATATAACAAATTAATTATACCGCATGTATGGGTGGCGGTACAAATGTATGAAATTCGAAGAGTGACATGACATTACTGTTTTTGTATTGGCTCCCCGAAATAAAACTTGTACCGGCTGATAACGCAAGGGTTTTGAGTGGGCGGGACGAATAAGTAATAACAGCAGGTAATTTAATTTGTAATCATCCTACGAGGCACATGTGGCCAATTAGTTCACACGTATGTTGGTGTCCATCATATTTTCGCGATCTTTCTGTCATAAAACTACTCGCACCAATTCCTTTCGAGTTTCAACGGTGGAAGATAACTAACAAATTTAGGAAAATCTATGATAACGATGCATAATCCAGCCAGAAAAACTAAAACTCAGAATACTGATGGAAGTTGTGAGCAACATGGAAACGATGCATCGATGTACCGACTCAAATTTACGAGCTCACATCGTATTCCGTATGGAACGTAACCGCATGATGATACTTTGCCTTTCGCGTACATCAGTGTCTTTACCGCCCATACTAAAATAGCGAAATGAGGCCGTTTTAACCTCCTGAGGAGAACCGTGATCTTTCCATGAGATTAGTTTATAAAATTCAGTGTCTTGGCCACATAATATTTCATTACAATTCTTTTCGATTTCAGAGTTGCGCTCAACATCAGATAAAAAATTTAGCAGCGTCACTTAGGCGCTTAGTCTAGGTGATGTAACGTCTATGCGCCTGCGTGAAGCTGATAAATTTTAGATCTGATAACGGCTGCAAAGCCGAAACCGGAAAACATACACACAAAAACCATTGCTCATAAAATTCTACCGAAGCCAACAATCATTCCACAATAAATGATTCACCTAATATCGCTGTTTCACCAAGAGAGAAAGCACAGTCTTTCAAAAAAAAATAACGTAATAGTTTACATGAAATACTGCCCCCATTGATCGTTGCTACATCGTTAGCGACAATAACAAAGTTATGAACCTATATACGACGAAAATGAGCTCATCATTTTAACTAATGTACGTGAAATTAAGATAATCCTGTCCCGACTGAAATTTCGGAACCCTCTGGTGTTGATGCTTTGTTACAACACGTCACCAAGTGCTCACACATTCCCAGTTGTCATAGCTAATGCTGTACTACGTTAAAGGCATGTTCTCAGTCAACAGAATCGTGCGAAGATAATAACTGCACTCAAACCAAACAAAAAAAGGGTCCTCAATACAATTATCGAGATCAGTCGCTAGCCCCCATTTTCAAAAGTAGCTCCAGATAAAACACTTATTTGAATCAATGAAATGCCATGTCTCTCGCTTTCCTAGCAATTCTCCTGCCGTAACAAGTCCGCAATATTCATGATTTGGCAAATCTATTTCGTTTTAACTTTGTGGCCATATCAAGTATACGAGGTGCATTCAAGTTCTAAGGCCTCCGATTTTTTTTCTAATTAACTACTCACCCGAAATCGATGAAACTGGCGTTACTTCTCGACGTAATCGCCCTGCAGACGTACACATTTTTCACAACGCTGACGCCATGATTCCATGGCAGCGGCGAAGGCTTCTTTAGGAGTCTGTTTTGACCACTGGAAAATCGCTGAGGCAATAGCAGCGCGGCTGGTGAATGTGCGGCCACAGAGAGTGTCTTTCATTATTGGAAAAAGCCAAAAGCCACTAGGAGACAGGTCAGGTGAGCAGGGAGCATGAGGAATCACTTCAAAGTTGTTATCACGAAGAAACTGTTGCGTAACGTTAGCTCGATGCGCAGGTGCGTCGTCTTGGTGAAACAGCACACGCGCAGCCCTTCCCGGACGTTTTTGTTGCAGTGCAGCAAGGAATTTGTTCTTCAAAACATTTTCGTAGGACGCACTTGTTACCATAGTGCCCTTTGGAGCGCAGTGGGTAAGGATTACGCCCTCGCTGTCCAAGAACATGGACACCATCATATTTTCAGCACTGGCGGTTACCCGAAACTTTTTGGTGGCTGTGAATCTTTGTGTTTCCATTGAGCTGACTGGCGCTTTGTTTATGGATTGAAAAATGGCATCCACGTATCATCCATTGTCACAACCGACGAAAAGAAAGTCCCATTCATGCTGTCGTTGCGCGTCAACATTGCTTGGCAACATGCCACACGGGCAGCCATGTGGTCGTCCGTCAGCATTCGTGGCACCCACCTGGATGACACTTTTCGCATTTTCAGGTCGTCATGCAGGATTGTGTGCACAGAACCCACAGAAATGCCAACGCTGGAGGCGATCTGTTCAACAGTCATTCGGCGATCCCCCAAGACAATTCTCTCCACTTTCTCGATCATGTCGTCAGACCAGCTTCTGCGAGCCCGAGGTTGTTTCGGTTTGTTGTCACACGATGTTCTGCCTTCATTAAACTGTCGCACCCACGAACGCACTTTCGACACATCCATAACTCCATCACCACATGTCTCCTTCAACTGTCGATGAATTTCAATTGGTTTCACACCACGCAAATTCAGAAAACGAATGATTGCACGCTGTTCAAGTAAGGAAAACGTCGCCATTTTAAGTATTTAAAACAGTTCTCATTCTCGCCGCTGGCCGTAAAATTCCATCTGCCGTACGGTCCTGCCATCTCTGGGACGTATTGACAATGAACGCGGCCTCATTTTAAAACAATGCGCATGTTTCTATCTCTTCCCAGTCCGGAGAAAAAAAATCGGAGGCCTTAGAACTTGAATGCACCTTGTACATAATATTCAGCAGACCAGCGACTATGACGATGCGGGCAGAAATGATAAGAAAAGTCTATAACAGTTATATATGCAGAAATTGTTGTAGCTTTCAACAGAATATTGCGTAAGATGATAAAACTAACATTTACTTCATACATGACAAGGTTTCTATACAAGTATCTTAATCACGGTACATTTCGTGTATGCACCGCTTCTGATCTTTCACTCTGCTGGTGCTGGAGCTATACAATATTCCCTTTTGTGGTTAACACCAGTACGGCTCTAGTATACCTTCATCCGTTGACGAAACGGCGGTGTGTCGCTCGGCAATACTCTAGCAAATATTTACGATAAATCCGAACGAACTACAACATTGGTTGCAAAATTGTTTTCAGAATACCACATCAAAATAACTATGCAACATAAGTCAATGAACGACTTCCGTCCAGAACATAGAACCAGTCAATAATTTTTATGTCTAGTGGAACAAGCATGCAGCGCGAACAGTAGGGAACAAATTGCAGGAGCAGTCTCTCTACATCGAGAAATTTCGACATAGTCTGGCATCCTGGCTTAATTTTCAAATTGTCCCAGTTAGACATTCCAGGAAACATGATTAGTATGACTGACTCGTCCCTGGTGGAGAGACATAACTCTTAGGTACGGCAAACATGTCAGTACGACCAGGAATGCTGTAGCTAGGATACCGTAGGGCTCGGTTCTGGGTCTTGCACTTTACACGCTCTACATTAACTTGATAGGTGCCCGAAATTCGGAAACGGATTACTAAGGCAAGAAGCAATGGCTCTACTGCTTTGTAACAACTGTAACGCCTTCTGATGGTTATTGGTGAGGAGTGGAAGTTATGGATAAACGGAAGGTTTTACAGGTGTATCATCCTACCAACGATCCGTACGGGTCGGAGGTATGGTCTATGTCATCAAGCACACACCTAAACAAACTACTATATTTATAATTAAAAATCCTTCACATCATTGCAAACTCCGACCGATATACACCAAACACTCATATTAGGGACCGATTAAGCGGACCATACTTCACATATATACAAAAGAAATACGGAAACCTCTACGAGAAGCTTCCGGCCCCCCGCACCATCTTATTCACTGGATAAGTACACGTCACCCCGACGCTTCAGGTACAAGATCTACATCCATACTCAACAGACATTTCAGGCTGTAACGTATTACAACAATCATACATGCACACAATCATTCAGACACACAAAACGTGCCCTTTACATTAATCATGAAACCCATGTTGGAAGTCAGATGGGATTTCATGAGACAGAATCTAGACAATGAGATGTTGCCACGTCTTTTGTTAGGGAAAGACATGACTTACAAACATTTATGCTGTTTACAGAACGAATTATCACTCAGCAGCGGAGTATGAGCTAATGTGAAACTTCCTGGGAGATTAAACCTGTGAGCTCCACTGGGACTCGAAACTTGGACCTTTATCTTACACGGACCAGTATTCTACCGACTGATCTATCCTATCACGGATCAGCCCCCCTCCTCACGTCTTACTTCCGCCAGCACTTCGTTGCCTTACCTCCTTCTTCTAGCAGGCTCAGTTCCGCAATGCTGCAATAGAACCTCTGCGAAGTTTGGAAAAAGGAAAGAAAGGAGATTTGGATTTTACGTCCCGTAGACAACGAGATCATTAGCAACAGAACCCATATTCGTAGCGTTTATTATTATTATTTCTAATGCTTGGGGAAGGAAAACGTTCGTTCTCATGGAAAGGAACTATCGCAGTATTCGCCTGTAGCGAGTCAGAGTTCACAGGTTCGATCCTGGTGTCACGCAGAGTTTTAATCTGCAGGAAGTTTCCTTTCTGCTGTTTCCTGGAGAAAGCACAGGGCTTGCAATCAGCAAAATTTACGGTTTTACTTCACGTTCTGCTAAAACTTTTGATAGCTGTCCCTGTACACTACGTTTTCAGTTTTTTATTTGTATTCGTGAGATGCGATCTCGAGGATACCTATCTACTGGAATAGAGTGCACACAGAGGGCTATACCCGACAGCATACTACAATTTTCGATGAGGGTCACGCTGTAAAAGGCCGGATGAATTAAATAATTGTCAAGGAGGTCAGCTTCCTATAAACAGTCGCGATGCGTAAATGTTAGGGTGGGATTGACCTACATTACTTAAAAACAGTCACCATAATCCGTTTGCATTTCTTACAGACAGCATTGGCTCTGACAACTTTCTTAATGCTGAAGAGCCGGAGATATCTTTCCATTTTTTCTCGGCATGTACCCGAATTAAGTTTTTCTTCCTTCCATACAAAGAAGTGGAACCCTGTACTCGATATTCCTGAAAACACAGGCACATACACAAATGGATATAGCTGTGGTACTCATAAGAAACATCTCCATATACGCACTGTTCACCATTCTCGCTCAAATGAAGCCAGTTGTGGTTTGAAGTGAATGCCCCCCACTGCAAACGTCATTACTTTCTTGTCGGTTCTCCATCAGTCCAATCCTGTGAGGAACGAAACTTATTTTCGTCTTTTATCTAACGCCTCTTCAATTTTACTGAAATGTATAAGTACTTATACTGAAATAATTTCACCAGCCATGTACTCAAGTCACGTAATACGCGATTGCAGTTAGAATGAGATCGTGGTAATGATACCGTTCATTTCGGTAATGAGGCGAACGTTCTAGAGTAAATTTCTCTTGCTAGTGATAGGTATACCCTAATGAAAACAGTAAGATACAAGACTCAGTTTAGCTGTAAGAAAGGGAAAATTGTTCAACTAGTGGTGCAGGGTGAGATGTGGAAGTGAGAGCAGCAGGACGTTTTGGCACGGTGTGCGCTCTAGCCGGCAGAATCTGTGGCCAGTGCTGAGGAAACCCGGCAGACAGCGATACGTTTCGCAGTCAAGAAGGATTGCAGGCTTAATCCGCGCTTCTGCCACAACGTCTTGTCTCGCACTGCTACTCCTGGCGTGATACAAGTCTTCTAACTTGGCTCACACTATGAGAACTACGGGGTAATTTTTCTAACGACTTCTGCGAAGAAGTAAACCAACGTTTTTTGTCTGTGATTAAACTTAAAATTGAACGTGACGTCAAGGTAGATAGTGTGGTTTTCGTGCAGATAGAACACTGCATATAGAACTGTAAGTGATTTCTACAGTAGTTGCTTCTACTTTGTGGATGTTAGACTATAACTTAGATATTACAAAGGTATTCAGCCCACGTGTAACAACTTATGGACAGAAAAATTACAATTTGAGATTTGAAACAAAACTAAGGTAATCGTACGAACTTCTTCTAAACAAATTTCAGGTACCTCTAGTCGTCTAAAACTTTACTTGAGCTTAATTGAACTTTAGGGAATTGGGGTATGCACAGCTCTGTTTAAAATAACGGCTCAATGAAGTCTGTACAGCTACACTATTAATGACAAATAGCTGGAGACAGCGTTTGCCATAAAATATCTAGGCGTACCTATCCAGAGCGATCTTAAGTGGAATGACCATATAAGACAGATAGTGGGAAAAGCAGACACAAGACTCAGATTCATCGGAAGAATATTAGGGAAATGTAACTCATCCACGAAGGAAGTGGCTTATAAGGCGCTTGTTCGCCAGATTCTTGAGCATTGTTCATCTATCTGCGATCCCTATCTGGTAGGAGTGATAGAGGAGATAGGGAAGATCCAACGAAGAGCGGCGCGGTTCGTCACGGGATCGTTTAGCTGGCGAGATAGCGTTACGGAGATGCTAAACAAACTCCACTGTCAGACGTTACAAGACAGACGTTGTGCATCACGGAGAGATTTACTATTGAAATTTCGGGACAGCAATTTTAAGGAGGAGTCAAACAACATATTACTTCCCCCCTCCCATATATCTCGAGTATTGACCACGAGGAGAAAATTCGAGAAATTAGAACCAATACAGAGGCTTGCCGACAATCACTCTTCCCACGCACTATTTGCGAGTGGAACATGGTTGGAGGGATCAGTTAGTGGTACCGAAAGTACCCTCCGCCACACACCATTAGGTAGGTTGCGGAGTATGATGTAAATGTAGGATTCATGGTGTCAGTTCCCTCCGGCACTATTTCAGACATTGGTGAGTCGATGCCACGTCATGTTGCGCACTTCTGCATGCTTGCGGGTGCCCTACACGATATTTGGCACGTGTAACAGTTTCTTTGGCTCGTCAGTATTTAATTTACACAGGACAAGAAGGAACATCTTTTGTATGTAATGAGGTTGGACATTTCCGCACAAATTGTCCGTTTCTTATCACGGTCTTAAAATCCAATTATGAACAGCCTAAAAGGCAAGCCTTAGCGGATCTGATTCCCCAAATGACAGCCACTGTGCCTGGTCACGTTTCTGAAGGGCAAGGAGAGCCATTTCGTGATGGTCCTAGCGCACTGCCGCCGTTAGCCTTGCGTCGGGGCTTTGCCACAGTAGCTTCCGCGCCGCCTCCACCTGCACTTCAAAATAGGCGTACACGGACGCAAGGTAGTGAGGAGTCAGACGATACCTCTTCGCCTTTCCGCTCTACCAAAGAGATTCCGGTGGAGGAGGCCTCTCCACTCCCTGAGTTTAGACCGGATGATAACATGTCGGTTGCTTTTCAAGATTCGAAAGCGTCCAGCACTCCCTCCGTCCTGACTCCCGGGACCGAGACCGCTTCTTCGGAATCACAGATGATAGGCCTGTTCCGGAGCTCCTTACTTTATCTACGGACTCGCCAGACCTCCCTGAGTCCATACCGTATTCCCAACTTTATTCTGTGCCCCTAGATGGGGAATCGTGCTACAAGTCGCTGGTGTTCGAACCCAAATAGGCCCAATTGTGCCAGCGGTACATGGAGTGAAGGTAAAAGGAGTATCGTCAGTTTCAGATTCCGTTGATTCCCAGGAGCCGCACTGCCAATATCTACCTGATACCGAATTTCCGCAGCCCCCCCCCCCCACGTTGCCCCATGCGGCAATCGTGTTGCCGCACAGCTGCAACAAACAACGTTTTCAACCTGAGCGAGCGGTATCGCGAAAAAAGGGGAAAAAAAACGAATAGGGCGGAAGAGAGGGATCCACCTCTTTACATTCAGGTTCATCTTTTGACTCATCGATGGACTGTTAAGGGTTATTTGCAGGCAATCAACTGCATAGCTTTGGTAAGCGATAGATGCAGGCCTACACCTTCCTTACCTTGAATGTGAACAGAATTAGTTCCGAGCTTAGACTTGCGGCGCTGCGACAGTTTATTTAAGATTCAGGGCAGATATGATATTTTTCCAGCAAGTGTTATTTGAAACTTTTTCTATTCCCGGCTGTTATACTTTCTTTAACGTGGCTTCTGAATTATATAATGGTACTGCGTTATTTTATAGATAGGGAATAAAACTAACTGGTTTCGACGTTCTTGATAACGGTCGAGGAACAGGCTGTACTTTTCGTAACCTTACTCTGATTCTTCTTTATGCCCCTTCATTTTATGGTCGTTCCACAAATCGTACGCGTTTTTATAAAGAGGATATAGTTTATTTATTCCTTAAAATTTCACAGAAACTTCTGTTAGGCGGAGATTTTAATTGTGTTTTGCGTCCTGTGGATCAGACCTCCAATTTTAATTTTAGTAAGCAACTGGACGAGATGGTGCATTCTTCTAGAATACGGGATGCGTGAGTCTGTCCCACTCTCGTCAGGTACACGCATTTCATAGCTATTTCCAGCAGCTGACTCGATCTCTTTTATCTTTCTGACTCTGTATGTGGACATCTGTTTGCGTTAGACGTGATACCCTCTTGTTTCACTGATCACTTTGCCATAGGTGTAACTTTAAAACATGTGCCGCAACCAGTAAAACTGTGTCGCCTCCCAGGATGTTGAACACATACCTCTTATAGGATCGTTCCGACGAGATTATCGTTCTAGAGGTTTGGGACCGTAGCTTGCGTTTGCAGGACCGTTATCCTTCTCTTATAGAATGGTGATCAGGGCACCCCAAAGAATTTGCTCCACAAAGGGTTAGTGCGTTTCGGCTCTGAGATAGCGAGGGATCACCGTTGGACCCAGCAAATTTATTATTCCGTCTTGCGTCAACTTAATGATGGTGCCAGGCAAGCATCCTTACCCAGGCAAGCTCCCTTAGGGGTTACGTATGTCCGACATGTTAAGGCGAAACTTCTTCAGATAAAGAAGCGAGAACTGGAAGGACTCAGGGTGCGATCAAAACCCCGATCCTTCCTACAGGATGAATCGACCTCCTTATATCACCTTATCCGGTTCCGGACGCGTCACAACGAATATGTATCACGTCCCTTACTCACACCGAAGGTCACATGCTGATATCCAACGTGACATTTCCCCAGCGATCTATAATTGAAACTTCCTGGCAGATTAAAACTGTGTGCCCGACCGAGACTCGAACTCGGGACCTTTGCCTTTCACGGGCAAGTGCTCTACCATCTGAGCTACCGAAGCACGACTCACGCCCGGTACTCACAGCTTTACTTTTGCCAGTAGTTCTGCAAGGTTCGCAGGAGAGCTTCTGTAAAGTTTGGAAGGTAGGAGACGAGATACTGGCAGAAGTAAAGCTGTGAGTACCGGGCGTGTGTCGTGCTTCGGTAGCTCAGATGGTAGAGCACTTGCCCGTGAAAGGCAAATGTCCCGAGTTCGAGTCTCGGTCGGGCACAGAGTTTTAATCTGCCAGGAAGTTTCATATCAGCGCACACTCCGCTGCAGAGTGAAAATCTCATTCTGGATCTATCCATGAACCATGGACCTTGCCGCTGGTGGGGAGGCTTGCGTGCCTCAGCGATACAAATGGCCGTACCGTAGGTGCAACCACAACGGAGGGGTATCTGTTGAGAGGCCAGACAAACATGTGGTTCCTGAAGAGGGGCAGCAGCCTTTTCAGTAGTTGCAGGGGCAACAGTCTGGATGATTGACTGATCTGGCCTTGTAACAATAACCAAAACGGCCTTGCTGTGCTGGTACTGCGAACGGCTGAAAGCAAGGGGAAACTACAGCCGTAATTTTTCCCGAGGAAATGCAGCTCTACTGTATGATTAAATGATGATGGCGTCCTCTTGGGTAAAATATTCCGGAGGTAAAATAGTCCCCCATTCGGATCTCCGGGTGGGGACTACTCAGGAGGACGTCGTTATCAGGAGAAAGAAAACTGGCGTTCTACGGATCGGAGCGTGGAATGTCAGATCCCTTAATCGGGCAGGTAGGTTAGAAAATTTAAAAAGGGAAATGGATAGGTTAAAGTTAGATATAGTGGGAATTAGTGAAGTTCGGTGGCAGGAGGAACAAGACTTTTGGTCAGGTGATTACAGGGTTATAAATACAAAATCAAATAGGGGTAATGCAGGAGTAGGTTTAATAATGAATAAAAAAATAGGAGTGCGGGTTAGCTACTACAAACAGCATAGTGAACGCATTATTGTGGCCAAGATAGACACAAAGCCCATGCCTACTACAGTAGTACAAGTTTATAGGCCAACTACCTCTGCAGATGATGAAGAATTAGATGAAATGTATGACGAGATAAAAGAAATTATTCAGGTAGTGAAAGGAGACGAAAATTTAATAGTCATGGGTGACTGGAATTCGTCAGTAGGAAAAGGGAGAGAAGGAAACATAGTAGGTGAATATGGATTGGGGGGAAGGAATGAAAGAGGAAGCCGCCTTGTAGAGTTTTGCACAGAGCATAACTTAATCATAGCCAACACTTGGTTCAAGAATCATAAAAGAAGGTTGTATACCTGGAAGAATCTTGGAGATACTAGTAGGTATCAGATAGATTATATAATGGTAAGACAGACATTTAGGAACCAGGTTTTAAATTGTAAGACATTTCCTGGGTCAGATGTGGATTCTGACCACAATCTATTGGTTATGAACTGCAGATTGAAACTGAAGAAACTGCAAAAAGGTGGGAATTTAAGGAGATGGGACCTGGATAAACTGAAAGAACCAGAGGTTGTAGAGAGTTTCAGGAAGAGCATAAGGGAACAATTGACAGGAATGGGGGAAAGAAATACAGTAGAAGAAGAATGGGTAGCTCTGAGGGATGAAGTAGTGAAGGCAGCGGAGGATCAAGTAGGTAAAAAGATGAGGGCTAATAGAAATCCTTGGGTAACAGAAGAAATATTGAATTTAATTGATGAAAGGAGAAAATATAAAAATGCAGTAAATGAAGCAGGCAAAAAGGAATACAAACGTCTCAAAAATGAGATCGACAGGAAGTGCAAAATGGCTAAGCAGGGATGGCTAGAGGACAAATGTAAGGATGTAGAGGCTTGTCTCACTAGGGGTATGATAGATACTGCCTACAGGAAAATTAAAGAGACCTTTGGAGAGAAGAGAACCACTTGTATGAATATCAAGAGCTCAGATGGCAACCCAGTTCTAAGCAAAGAAGGGAAGGCAGAAAGGTGGAAGGAGCATATAGAGGGTTTATACAAGGGCGATGTACTTGAGGACAATATTATGGAAATGGAAGAGGATGTAGATGAAGACGAAATGGGAGATAAGATACTGCGTGAAGAGTTTGACAGAGCACTGAAAGACCTGAGTCGAAACAAGGCCCCGGGAGTAGACAACATTCCATTTGAGCTACTGATGGCCTCGGGAGAGCCAGTCATGACAAAACTCTACCATCTGGTGAGCACGATGTATGAGACAGGCGAAATACCCTCAGACTTCAAGAAGAACATAATAATTCCAATCCCAAAGGAAGCAGGTGTTGACAGATGTGAAAATTACCGAACTATCAGTTTAATAAGTCACAGCTGCAAAATACTAACGCGAATTCTTTACAGACGAATGGAAAAACTGGTAGAAGCCGACCTCGGGGAAGATCAGTTTGGATTCCGTAGAAATGTTGGAACACGTGAGGCAATACTGACCTTACGACTTATCTTAGAAGAAAGATTAAGAAAAGGCAAACCTACGTTTCTAGCATTTGTAGACTTAGAGAAAGCTTTTGAAAATGTTAACTGGAATACTCTCTTTCAAATTCTAAAGGTGGCAGGGGTAAAATACAGGGAGCGAAAGGCTATTTACAGTTTGTACAGAAACCAGATGGCAGTTATAAGAGTCGAGGGGCATGAAAGGGAAGCAGTGGTTGGGAAAGGAGTAAGACAGGGTTGTAGCCTCTCCCCAATGTTATTCAATCTGTATATTGAGCAAGCAGTAAAGGAAACAAAAGAAAAATTCGGAGTAGGTATTAAAATTCATGGAGAAGAAGTAAAAACTTTGAGGTTCGCTGATGACATTGTAATTCTGTCAGAGACAGCAAAGGACTTGGAAGAGCAGTTGAACGGAATGGACAGTGTCTTGAAAGGAGGATATAAGATGAACATCAACAAAAGCAAAACGAGGATAATGGAATGTAGTCAAATTAAGTCGGGTGATGCTGAGGGAATTAGATTAGGAAATGAGACACTTAAAGTAGTAAAGGAGTTTTGCTATTTAGGGAGTAAAATAACCGATGATGGTCGAAGTAGAGAGGATATAAAATGTAGACTGGCAATGGCAAGGAAAGCGTTTCTCAAGAAGAGGAATTTGTTAACATCGAGTATAGATTTAAGTGTCAGGAAGTCGTTTCTGAAAGTATTTGTATGGAGTGTAGCCCTGTATGGAAGTGAAACATGGACGATAACTAGTTTGGACAAGAAGACAATAGAAGCTTTCGAAATGTGGTGCTACAGAAGAATGCTGAAGATAAGGTGGGTAGATCACGTAACTAATGAGGAGGTATTGAATAGGATTGGGGAGAAGAGAAGTTTGTGGCACAACTTGACTAGAAGAAGGGATCGGTTGGTAGGACATGTTTTGAGGCATCAAGGGATCACAAATTTAGCATTGGAGGGCAGTGTGGAGGGTAAAAATCGTAGAGGGAGACCAAGAGATGAATACACTAAGCAGATTCAGAAGGATGTAGGTTGCAGTAGATACTGGGAGATGAAGAAGCTTGCACAGGATAGAGTAGCATGGAGAGCTGCATCAAACCAGTCTCAGGACTGAAGACCACAACAACAACAATTACTTCACCGAAATTTATGACGACCCTGATACTGAAACAGTTGCCCTGATGAATTTATTCCTCTTCTCCACTGCGTGGTTACGCCCTCATTAAATGATCGCTTTCTAACTGACTTTAATTGCGGTGATATATATCGCCTTGCTGTTGATTCACCATCGCAAAAATTGCCGTGACTAGACGGTATTCCTACGGAATTTTATGTACGTTTTTGACCTCTTATAGATGGTACCATTACGTCAATGGTAAATGAGGTGATCCGCAAGGGTTTGATTCCTGAACCCTTCAAGTTTGTTAAAATCGGACATCCAGACATTAATCAATTCCGCTCGACCACGCTACTTAGTTTCCATTACAAAACTGTCGCCCGGGCGGTTAATAGCCGTTTGTCGATACTGCTAGAGAAAATTCTTGCTGTCCACCAAAGCTGTGTGCCTGGAAGCAAGATTCTGACTTCTGTAGTCGAGTACCGCGACGTTGTCTCGGTGACTGCAGCGACTTCTCTCTCTGAAGCCTTGCTTTTTGTTGATTTTAATAAGGCATTTGACCGGGTCAGTCACGGTTTCATGATGCATGTCCTCAAGGCGACAGGTGACAATCGTACTGTGTGCCTGGTATTACCCAATCTGTTTACTGCTATTCACGCATCTGACTTAGTGAGTGGAGAACTTAATCCGCAAATCACCATCCGACGGGGCTTACCGCAGGGGAATCCCCTCTCCATGTCGCTTTTTGTCTCGTTTCTAGAACCTCTGCTTCGCCGTATTGCTGATCAGTTAAGTGGCTGGAAGATATTAGGAGAAACCTTCTCGGTACGAGTGTACGTGGATGATGTTATGGTTTTGATTCGTCATGTCGATGGTATATCCTTGCTCAACGACATATGGAATTCCTTTTGTTCTCTTTCTGGGGACCGCATTAATGAACGGAAATGTACCCTGTTACCATAGAAGGGTTTTCAACACGTTGTCATTTCATGGGCAACGGTTTTTTCTCGTCACAAATCGTTGGGAATTACCGTGGATCGCTGTCCAACGAAAATGGCAGCAGTGAATTGGCGGGATGTGATGAATCGAATTCAAGGGGCAATTCTTGGAAACGAACGCCGTCCCATTAGTCTCCTTCACAAAGTGCGGATCTTAGACTCCTACATTTTCAGCAAAGTGTACTAAGTTGCACAAATATTCCCGCTCCCCGCAATGATGGCGCGAAAATTGATGCAAATGTCTAATCGCTTCCTTTGGAAAAGACATATTTTTCGACACCGGTAGGAAGTGGTTGCAAGGCCCCGTCCTCTTGGAGGCCTGTGACTTCCCAATATCAAAGTGAAGACTCCACTACTGTTTATACGGCGTATCGTTTTAACATGTACTCGAGCAACTCGTTCTGTTACATTTCGCTTATTTAAGTGTCTTCGACCGGCCAGTCTGACTCCGCCTGCCGATGTTGGCCGCATCTATTCTAAACTGCGGCACGTACGCGAATTTTATATTGTAATTTGTCTACTGGGAGCTGACATTCTATCAATGACACACCTTACCACCAGATGGTAGCTTTCTCGTTATGGAGTGCAAGCATCCCTCCCCGCAGTTGAAATGGCCGCGCCATTTGTATCCTCGAAAACAGTGTGGTTTCACGGCTTCCTATCCTCCCGATGGACGTCGCGTCCTCGTGGTACAGGGTCATTCCCAATCTGATCCCGAGCAACGAACGCCTCCATCGCATTGATCTTAGTGTGACTGGTCTTTGCGAGACATGTCATCAACCTGATACATTACCACACAGGTTTGTCTCTTGTGGAAGAGAACACTGGCACTGGATACGCCGACACTGGCCTTCCTTGTCACACGAACAGACGCACACTGACACTCGAAACGTAACAGACGCGTGGGGACTTGGTTACTAAATTGTTGAGAGTAAAATGAAACAAGTGAGTGTCGTTACAGGCTGCTCATATTTGGATGTACTCACTGAAGCTGTACTGGTGGCGCTGTAGCGTATTGAAAAGTGAAGTACTACCTCTTTACTTAGCTACCTACATAAAGTTGATAACTTTAACAAATTCTGTCGCCATCTCACTCTAAGTTGTTGAATCCGTGAGACATGAGTCATTCGCTAATTGTGACTCATGAGGCCCCTTTTGACAGCTCGGTTCCCGTGCACCTAACATCTGTGAAAGGGTTGGCGATTAATAGTGATATTAACGCCAGAAAATGCGCAACAGTAAATCAAATTAAATGAAAAAATCCAGCATTTACTAACATCTTCCTCACAGAAGTATGACAGAATATATTGGAATGCTGCGACAACACAAGACACCTGAAAACGCTTTAAAGAAACAAAAGACTAACTACTAATATGGGCACGTTAATAAAAATTGAGACTGAAGCTCTTTAATTAAATTTATGTTCAAAGCTAAACTACCGGCTTAATGCCCAGTAGTTCCTGACTTCATATTTTAACTCACGTATTTGCTAAAACTTTGCTGAGTCTTAGTAACACCGTTAGTAACTCATAACCCCTCCAGGAAACTAGACAGTGTAATAGAAAACTACGGATCCTTCAATCCTATACCGAAAAGCTTTTCTTCCTCTCACCCGAAAACTAACTACGACGAATTCCCTTGAGCACTGTAGCTTGAGTTACACAGACGGCGTCTCTCCGCTTTCAACTCCTCTATGTAGAACTTCCAGCTAGTTACTTCGTGCGGTGTAGCCACTATTGCCTTAACATCGCTCTTTGCACTCCACACACGACAATCTGCCCTTGAACAACCATCATCACCAGCCTAACACGAACTGATTCCTCCCATTAGGTTCCGGTACACATTCTTGGCCGCTTTTAATATTTTGATTGATTGTCACATACACATTGTCAGAGACGTGCTCATATTGCTCACTCGGCTCACTTCTAACCCGCTGCCTCGCTTGTTCGCCCAGGTGAATATCCCACCATAACTGTCATCTGGAATCCAAAATGTTACCTTTAACTGGGAAGTCACAATTTGTAGCTGTCGTCCCCCATTCATTCGGTGTTTGCAATTTTTAAAAATTTCTTTATTAATCTTTGTCGTTAACCATTTAGCCACAGAAACGAGAAATTACAAACTCTGTACACAATATCACAGTGTAGGCATTGTAAATTACGTTAGTACCAGTTAAACTTAACGGTAAACTATGTACATTCATACATTCAACAGAGTCCGTAAAACACATCTTCTCGCGCCAGATCCTTTGTGTCTGTCTTAGAACCTAATATTTGCTTCTTGCAAAAAAGAATGGCGATACTGACATATTCCGTGGTGGACAGCTGCCGAAACAGGTCCGTCACAGTTGTAGGTTAAGGAATTCCTGCTTCGATCAAGGCCTTGTTAACTTGCACGTTGTCTGTCGTAGCACGAGCAGACTTTTCAGATAGCCTCGGAGCTCTCAGAGCTCCTATGGTTGCGTAAAACCCCAACTGTAGCATAGGCATAGCAAAAATTGCTGTGAATGGGTTAGCTGTTGTGTTTGCAGCGTTCCCTGGGCACTTGCACCCGAGCACCTAGCTAAGCCTTCTTTCGGCTTCACAGGTACGCGGCGTAATGTGCGTCATTCCCACTTTCTCGTCGGAGACCATTATCCAAGGACATATGATACTTTCGGCCAAGGTTTTCATCCAAAGAATGATCGGTACGGAACTTATCGTTATCTCTAGATTAAAGCCTTCCACAATCACCTATCACATAGTGTCGTTATTGGGTGACTGTTTGGGGATACGGGATGAATTGAATAGAATTTTTATTTTGTGTGATGAATCGCAGGTTAACGCAGATGAGTAGGAAAACCAATAGTGTAATGTCCGAACAGTGTATCTGTGGTGTGCTGGATGATACAGTCAAGTCGATTAAATACCTCGGCGTGACGTTGCAAAGCGCCTTGAATTGGAACAACCAAATATAGTCACTTGTAAGGAAGACCAATGGTAGCTTCGGTTTATTGGGAAATTTCTAGAAGTATGTAGTGTACAGAACACTTGAGCGTCCATTCTTGCGTACTGCTCGCGCGTTTGGGGCCCACACCAGGTCGAATTAAAGGAAGGCTTCGAAACAATTCAAAGGCGTGGCCTCTATCATCACGCCAGTAATATGGAAATGCTCCATAAACTCAAAAGGCGCTCTCTGGAGGGGAGAAGAGGTTCTTGTCATAAAACACTATCGAGAAAGTTTAGAGAATCGGTATTTGCAATAGACCGTAGAATGATTGTACTGTCATTAACATCCATCTCGCATAAAGAACGCGAAGACAAGATAAGAGAAAGTAGGGGTCACACACACTAATGTAGACACTGGCTTTTCCCTCCCTCAGTTTGCCAGTGGAACAGAAAAGCGTATGCCTAGCAGTCGCACCTCATGGTGGCTTGCGGAGTATGTATGTAGATGTAGCCGTACAATCATGTACACAAAGTTCTACTGTTTTGTTACTGAACGAAACATTTACCACAGATTGCGCTTCGTCACTAAGATTTCCACATAACAAAACATGGTTCAAATGGCTCTCAGCACTATGGGACTTAACATCGGAGGGCATCAGTCCCCTAGAACTCAGAACTACTTAAACCTAACTAACCTAAGGACATCACATACATTCATGCCCGAGGCAGAATTCGAACCTGCGACCGTAGCGGTCGCGCGGTTCCAGACTGAAGCGCCTGGAACCGCTCGGCCATACCGGCCGATTCCATATTACAAGCGGCCATAATTTGTCTTTAAGGTTGCGAGATTAGTGTAATATCTTTAAACTTTTGCTTTTAAGTTTATTGACAAACTGTCGGTTGTCATACATGTAAGTCATTTAGACGTGCACTTCACCATATTTTTAACTATGTGACGACCGACACTTTAGCCAGTACTGCTCTTATATAGCCACAACTTACAGATGTTCTGTTGCATCAAAATCATTTGCATCGTGCTAATGCATATTTAATTCTACGGTTCTTTGTAATATTCTTCCTCATGACTTCAATTTCAGTAGGGTTCAAATGGTTCAAATGGCTCTGAGCACTATGGGACTCAACTGCTAAGGTCATTAGTCCCCTAGAACTTAGAACTAGTTAAACCTAACTAACCTAAGGACATCACAAACATCCATGCCCGAGGCTGGATTCGAACCTGCGACCGTAGCGGTCTCGCGGTTCCAGGCTGCAGCGCCTTTAACCGCACGGCCACTTCGGCCGGCTTTCAGCAGGGAAAACCATTGTAGGCCTGCAGTGACTCAAATATTTTAGGCAGCAGATCTTCCATAACTGCAGTTGGAATCAACTCTTATTGTAAAAATTAACTGCCTGAAATAATGTGAGAAATGACATATAGAAATAATACTGATACTAGCTATACGGCTTGAGAGTCACGTATCATATGTGAGTTTTTTGGTATCCCCATCGGACAGCAATGGCGTGACATGCTATCTTCGCATGGAAGTGAAAGATACACTGCTGCTCTCTATACTGTGTATGAAATTTTATGGGACTTAACTGCTAAGGTCATCAGTCCCTAAGTTTACACACTACTTAACCTAAATTATCCTAAGGACAAACACACACACACCCATGCCCGAGGGAGGACTTGAAACTCCGCCGGGATCAGCCGCACAGGCTCTCCATACTGTGAACCAGTACTGTTGGACAAGAGCCATCCGCAGGTAAGGACGTGTACGTAGTGGCAGAATTACGGTTGAAATCCTTTTGAGCACGGAGCAGATTGCCTGTACTGGCGATGGTTGTTGATGGCAGCATGGCCCCGGGCTCGAGCAGTAGATATCCGGGTAGGGGGCTCTCAGCAGGTGGTGTAGGATCCCAGATGGCCCAATTGTATGGCTCTAAGTCCACAGCATCGGAATTGGCAGCAGCAGCTGGGCCGCAGTTAACAGTGGCAGAGTCTATAGAGAGTTACTGGTCGACGCTCGTGGACTCGTGGGGCGACATTAAGTCCCTCTCAGGACTGCTAGCTGCCAAACATTGATACCTACGAGTAAGAACTGCAAGTATTTATACAGTCTTGGCACGTTCTAGTTTAGCTACAGCATCGGTTTCTATCACATAAGCCACAACATGTTTGTGGCTCAGATGTAAAGCAACTGGGCCGTCAGCAGTGCAAGGGCTCTGCCTTTCTGCTGAGTTGGTGATATTCCAGCTGTGGTTGCTCGGCAGCGCGTTGCGTTATGGTAATTGTCCAGCGTCATAACGGGAGTTCCTGTTGTATCAGCAAGCAGCTCCTGATGTAATAACGTTCAGTCAACTCTGGTCTGACCCGCGGCCTCTTGCATCAGCTGTGTCCGGTGTCTTAATGTTACTCAGCTGCGACCATTCAGTTATTTGAAGATAAACAACGCTGTTAACATGATACCTTCTTTGATGAGACCTCTGGAATTGCCGCGTTTTCCACGTGTAATTCACTCGATAAGATAAAACACGACTTATCGTTGGACAGGAGTCTACCTCAGATAATTGGTGGGTAAGTGGGTAAGAAATCGCATTTGCCGAGCCGTAAATTGTATTCATGTATGAGAAATCGATATGGCAGGTCGCCGAGCGCACAGAGCGTTCTCTCGAAGCTGGCACGGTCTCATGGCAGATGGGCGAATCAGAGTGTACTGCAAGTTCTTTAGTCAGTACAGATCCGACGGAACTTCGACGTCTACAGACATTCCAGGCA
Source organism: Schistocerca cancellata (assembly GCF_023864275.1). NCBI lineage: Eukaryota > Metazoa > Arthropoda > Insecta > Orthoptera > Acrididae > Schistocerca > Schistocerca cancellata. The sequence continues at coordinate 767,694,676 of NC_064629.1, forward strand.
AAATAATGATACTTTCATTGAGTCGTGGCTTGATAGAGACCGCACCTTATAGTACCGTTCAAAGTTTCTTTTCTCCTTGGTTTTGCTCCGCAGCCGTGAAATCACACTGCGTGGAACATTCATTTCGCGGTGCACCTCACGCTGACTGATGGCTTCTAATCTGCCAAACAGTCAGCCACTCTTAACGTCTTCTAAATGTGTTCAGTGTATCATTCTGCATCAGTCTGGCGCAAGAAATTTTGTGGAAGTCCAACACAGTACACGGAACCATTTTCCCCAAGACCTCCGTCTACATGTAGTGCCGCACTCACATGGGGTGTACAAGTTTTATCATGTCGTCGCACAAAGTGTCAATGTAAGGCAATATTATAGAACCTCGGAGATGCCTTCTACTAAATTTACACTTACACTCATGCCAGAAACTATAATACATGTAGCAGACTTTAATCCTGCGACTATCATTGCCCAACTTTCCTGTTTCATTCACGAATGGTGCGTGCGAGAACTACTGTTAGTTTACGCACATGACTTGATATGTGAAGACCTCGGCCTCTCCCCACCTTCTTATTTTTAGTTATTCGCTTCTGTTTCGCTGTTCCTTCTTATACTTCTGCTTCTTCTTCTTCTTCTTCTTCTTCTTCTTCTGTGTCCTCTCAGCTTATACTTCATTTCCTTGGCCCTAATTCATTGATTTCAAAATACATTTACCTACTTTCTTCTGTGTGTTAAAGACTTCACAGACATCAGCATGTGCAGGCGTGTATAGGTTTGGATTCAAGAGGAGGAGGGAATGAAAAAAAATCAAGAGGAGCAGGAATGAAGAAAAACACGAAACAACTACTTTTCTATGAAATAAAATAACGCAATAAACAAAATAAATGCAGTTCTACTTTTGTATTTTACTCCACTGCCTGACTAATTAATTAATTACGGTGAGATAAGGAGTGTTACTTCAGTTACAAATTACTGCGTTAAACATGCTAAACAGCGCAGGTGGCTCTTCGCTAATTGTTGCACTCAACGAACTCGTGACGAGAAAACCGAACACACCTGCAAGTTCCCTAATCCGCTGTTAAGAGGTTTGCGTACCTCGTGTCTGGTGAAGTTGTCTCTTGTTCTCCGCTGTTCGTGGCTCCATACGTGAATACAATCAATAGTGACTGATGTAAATGGGAAAATGTCAACGCTACATTTTTTTGTAAACATGAAGGAAAAAACAGTCTTCAGAGCCACTCTAATCACAACATATAAATCCGTTTCTGCGGATCTAATCTTGACTTATCCAACTGCATTTCAGGTTCATAAAATTATTTCCACACGACTCTCACGACAGTTTGGCTTCACATATAAACCTTGTGTGATGCACCTGCAGTCACGAAATCGCTTATGAATGCATAACACCAGAACATGTAAAGCACACATGTTGTCCGCATGAAAGCTCATTACGCACAACCTCGTGAGATAGATTCAGTGTTTCGCGGTTGCCTGCAAACGGTGCGTTTATGATTGGTCGGTTTACTCTGCCAATCACTGAAAACATTAAATAAAACTGTAATTAAAAATGTGCTTCATTTTGGAGTTACTGAAACCATGGTTACGAACCTTTCAGTGTGTCAAATGTCGTCACTGTAGTTGTAGTTTATATTACCACGTAAAGCGTTAAAATTATTCAGAGTATGGTGACACAATAGCTCCCTACTGAACAATCGTACACAACCGTTCGCTCGACGAAAGATCCGTACCCAAAGACTGGAAAGTGGCACAGGTCACACCAATATTCAAGGAAAGTAGTAAGAGTAATCCACTAAATTACAGGCCCATATCATTAACGTCGATATGCAGCAGGATTTTGGAATATATTTTGTGTTCGAACATTATGAATTACCTCGAATAAAACGGTCTATTGACACACAGTCAACACATATTTAGAAAACATACTTCTTGTGAAACACAACTAGCTCATTACTCTCACGAAGTGTTGAGTGCTATTGACAAGGGATTTCCAATGGATTCCTTATTTCTGGATTTCTGGAAGGCTTTTGACACTGTACCACACAAGCGGCTTGTATTGAAATTGCGTGCTTGTGGAATATCGTCTCAGTTATATGACTGGATTCGTGACTTCCTGTCTGAGAGGTCACAGTTAGTAGTAACTGACGGAAAGTCGTCGACTAAAATAGAAGTGATTTCTGGCATTTCCAAGGTGGTGTTATAGGCATTTTGCTGTTCCTTATCTATATAAACGATTTGGGAGACAAACTGAGCAGCCCTCTTAGGTTGTTCGCAGATGACGCTGTCGTTTATCGACTAGTAAAGTCATCAGAAGATCAAAACAAATTCCAAAACAATTTAGAAAAGATATCTGTATGGTGCGAGAAACGGCAATTGACCTTAAATAACGGAAAGTGTGCGGTCATCCACATGAGTGCTAAAGGAACCCGTTAAACATCGGTTACACAATAAATCAGGCAAATATAAAGGCCGTAAATTCAACTAAATACCTAGGATTTTCAATTACGAACAACTTAAAAAAAATGTTCAAATGTGTGTGAGATCCTATGGGACTTAACTGCCAAGGCCATCAGTCCTTAAGCTTACACACTACTTTAACCGAAATTATCCTAAGGACAAACACATACACCCATGCCCGAGGGAGGACTCGAACCTCCGCTGGGACCAGCCGCACAGTCCATGACTGCAGCGCCTGAGACCGCTCGGCTAATCCCGCGCGGTAAACAACTTCAATTGAAAGGAACAAACAGAAAATCTTGTGGGGAGGGCTAACAAAAGAGTGTGTTTTATTGGCAGGACACTTGGAAAATGTAACAGATTTGATAAAGAGACTGTCCACACTACACTTATCCGTCCTCTTTTAGAGTACTGCCGTGCGGTGTGTGATCCTTACCAGATAGGATTGACAGAGTACATCGAAAAAGTTCAAAGAAGGGCAGCACGTTTTGTATTATCGTGAAATAGGAGAGAGAGTGTCACCGAAATGATACAGGATTTGGGATGGACATCATTAAAACAAAGGTGTTTTTCGTTGCTGAGGAATCTTCTCACGAAATTCCAATCACCAAGACCGATGACCTCGCTGTTTGGTTTCTTCCCCCAAACAATCCAATCCAAATCCAGTCACCAACTTTCTCCTCCGAGTGCAAAAGTATTTTATTGACAACGACCTACATAGGGAGAAACGATAACCACGATAAAATAAGGAAAATCGGAGCTCGCACGGAAAGATACAAGTGTTCGTTCTTTCCGCGCGCTGCACGTGGTTAGAATAGTAGAGACCGAGCGAGGTGGCGCAGTGGCTAGCACACTGGACTCGCATTCTGGAGGACGACGGTTCAATCCCGCGTCCGGCCATCCTGATTTAGGTTTTCCGTGATTTCCCTAAATGCCGGGATGGTTCCTTTGAAAGGGCAAGGCCGACTTCCTTTCCCATTCTTCCCTAATCCGATGAGACCAATGACCTCGCTGTTTGGTCTCTTCCACCAAACAACCCAACCCAATAATAGAGAACTCTGAAGGTGGTTGAAAAAATAATGTTGAAATGTGTGTGAAATCTTATGGGACTTAACTGCTAAGGTCATCAGTCCTAATCTTACACACTACTTAACCTAAATTATCCTAAGTACAAACACACACACCCATGCCCGAGGGAGGACTCGAACCTCCGCCGGGATCAGCCGCACAGTCCATGGCTGTAGCGCCTTAGACCGCTTGGCTAGAAAGTGGTTCGATGAACCCTCTGCCAGGCACTTAAATGTGATTTGCAGAGTATTCATGTAGATGTATATGTAGACTAAAGAAATGTGTAGCTTATGTGGAGCTGCTCAACCGTTGTACCCCATTCTTATATAAACTCCCTGCGCACAGTTATTGTGCTAGATGGACTGCCGGTAGCCCTCTGGAAATTCACGAGTTATTCCTCCAGCAGATTTTATGAGATTTTTTACAGCCGCTCTCGGTACTGTTCCACGGTCCTTGTCCGTGAAGTCTGCCTGGTCTTGGTGAGCTGTTTGTGAAGTTGAAATGCAAAGAAATAATCGCAGCTAAAATGACAGTCGACTTGGAACTTGTTGTTGTTGTTGTGGTCTTCAGTCCTGAGACTGGTTTGATGCAGCTCTCCATGCTACTCTATCCTGTGCAAGCTTCTTCATCTCCCAGTATCTACTGCAACCTACATCCTTCTGAATCTGCTTAGTGTATTCATCTCTTGGTCTCCCTCTACGATTTTTACCCTCCACACTGCCCTCCAATGCTAAATTTGTGATCCCTTGATGCCTCAAAACATGTCCTACCAACCGATCCCTTCTTCTAGTCAAGTTGTGCCACAAACTTCTCTTCTCCCCATTCCTATTCAATACCTCCTCATTAGTTACGTGATCTACCCACTTTATCTTCAGCATTCTTCTGTAGCACCACATTTCGAAAGCTTCTATTCTCTTCTTGTCCAAACTAGTTATCGTCCATGTTTCACTTCCATACATGGCTACACTCCATACAAATACTTTCAGAAATGATTTCCTGACACTTAAATCTATACTCGATGTTAACAAATTCCTCTTCTTGAGAAACGCTTTCCTTGCCATTGCCAGTCTACATTTTATATCCTCTCTACTTCGACCATCATCGGTTATTTTACTCCCTAAATAGCAAAACTCCTTTACTACTTTAAGTGTCTCATTTCCTAATCTAATTCCCTCAGCATCACCCGACTTAATTTGACTACATTCCATTATCCTCGTTTTGCTTTTGTTGATGTTCATCTTATATCCTCCTTTCAAGATACTGTCCATTCCGTTCAACTGCTCTTCCAAGTCCTTTGCTGTCTCTGACACAATTACAATGTCATCGGCGAACCTCAAAGTTTTTACTTCATCTCCATGAATTTTAATACCTACTCCGAATTTTTCTTTTATTTCCTTTACTGCTTGCTCAATATACAGATTGAATAACATCGGGGAGAGGCTACAACCCTGTCTTACTCCTTTCCCAACCACTGCTTCCCTTTCATGCCCCTCGACTCTTATAACTGCCATCTGGTTTCTGTACAAACTGTAAATAGCCTTTCGCTCCCTGTATTTTACCCCTGCCACCTTCAGAATTTGAAAGAGAGTATTCCAGTTAACATTGTCAAAAGCTTTCTCTAAGTCTACAAATGCTAGAAACGTAGGTTTGCCTTTTCTTAATCTTTCTTCTAATATAAGTCGTAAGGTCAGTATTGCCTCACGTGTTCCAACATTTCTACGGAATCGAAACTGATCTTCCCCGAGGTCGGCTTCTACCAGTTTTTCCATTCGTCTGTAAAGAATTCGCGTTAGTATTTTGCAGCTGTGACTTATTAAACTGATAGTTCGGTAACTTTCACATCTGTCAACACCTGCTTTCTTTGGGATTGGAATTATTATATTCTTCTTGAAGTCTGAGGGTATTTCTCCTGTCTCATACATCGTGCTCACCAGATGGTAGAGTTTTGTCATGACTGGTTCTCCCGAGGCCATCAGTAGTTCAAATGGAATGTTGTCTACTCCCGGGGCCTTGTTTCGACTCAGGTCTTTCAGTGCTCTGTCAAACTCTTCACGCAGTATCTTATCTCCCATTTCGTCTTCATCTACATCCTCTTCCATTTCCATAATATTGTCCTCAAGTACATCGCCCTTGTATAAACCCTCTATATACTCCTTCCACCTTTCTGCCTTCCCTTCTTTGCTTAGAACTGGGTTGCCATCTGAGCTCTTGATATTCATACAAGTGGTTCTCTTCTCTCCAAAGGTCTCTTTAATTTTCCTGTAGGCAGTATCTATCTTACCCCTAGTGAGACAAGCCTCTACATCCTTACATTTGTCCTCTAGCCATCCCTGCTTAGCCATTTTGCACTTCCTGTCGATCTCATTTTTGAGACGTTTGTATTCCTTTTTGCCTGCTTCATTTACTGCATTTTTATATTTTCTCCTTTCATCAATTAAATTCAATATTTCTTCTGTTACCCAAGGATTTCTATTAGCCCTCGTCTTTTTACCTACTTGATCCTCTGCTGCCTTCACTACTTCATCCCTCAGAGCTACCCATTCTTCTTCTACTGTATTTCTTTCCCCCATTCCTGTCAATTGTTCCCTTATGCTCTTCCTGAAACTCTCTACAACCTCTGGTTCTTTCAGTTTATCGAGGTCCCATCTCCTTAAATTCCCACCTTTTTGCAGTTTCTTCAGTTTCAATCTGCAGTTCATAACCAATAGATTGTGGTCAGAATCCACATCTGCCCCAGGAAATGTCTTACAATTTAAAACCTGGTTCCTAAATCTCTGTCTTACCATTATATAATCTATCTGATACCTTTTAGTATCTCCAGGATTCTTCCAGGTATACAACCTTCTTTTATGATTCTTGAACCAAGTGTTGGCTACGATTAAGTTATGCTCTGTGCAAAATTCTACAAGGCGGCTTCCTCTTTCATTCCTTCCCCCAAATCCATATTTACCTACTATGTTTCCTTCTCTCCCTTTTCCTACTGACGAATTCCAGTCACCCATGACTATTAAATTTTCGTCTCCCTTCACTACCTGAATAATTTCTTTTATCTCGTCATACATTTCATCTATTTCTTCATCATCTGCAGAGGTAGTTGGCATATAAACTTGTACTACTGTAGTAGGCATGGGCTTTGTGTCTATCTTGGCCACAATAATGCGATCACTATGCTGTTTGTAGTAGCTAACCCGCACTCCTATTTTTTTATTCATTATTAAACCTACTCCTGCATTACCCCTATTTGATTTTGTATTTATAACCCTGTAATCACCTGACCAAAAGTCTTGTTCCTCCTGCCACCGAACTTCACTAATTCCCACTATATCTAACTTTAACCTATCCATTTCCCTTTTTAAAATTTCTAACCTACCTGCCCGATTAAGGGATCTGACATTCCACGCTCCGATCCGTAGAACGCCTATTTTCTTTCTCCTGATAACGACGTCCTCCTGAGTAGTCCCCGCCCGGAGATCCGAATGGGGGACTATTTTACCTCCGGAATATTTTACCCAAGAGGACGCCATCATCATTTAATCATACAGTAGAGCTGCATGTCCTCGGGAAAAATTACGGCTGTAGTTTCCCCTTGCTTTCAGCCGTTCGCAGTACCAGCACAGCAAGGCCGTTTTGGTTAATGTTACAAGGCCAGATCAGTCAATCATCCAGACTGTTGCCCCTGCAACTACTGAAAAGGCTGCTGCCCCTCTTCAGGAACCACATGTTTGTCTGGCCTCTCAACAGATACCCCTCCGTCGTGGTTGCACCTACGGTACGGCCATCTGTATCGCTGAGGCACGCAAGCCTCCCCACCAACGGCAAGGTCCATGGTTCATGGGGGGGTTGGAACTTGTAGAAGTGTTGAAATATTCTTGATGGATTTGTTACTTAGGTGATATCCAAGGCTAGCCCTCGTTCGAAGTCACTGAGCTCTTGTGACCGACATAGTCTGCTTTTAATGCTTCTCTACGGACAACAAAATACTCCCCACCTCGTTTTATATGAACAGGTTCGACTCTCGTGATATCAGTGGTGAAACCCGCATTACATACGCATGTACGAATATTGCTGATCATATAGCGTATTCAAATTTTCCTGATGATTTTCAAATTCAGTTCAGTCCTCCTAGTGCTCATTTCTGCAATTCTGGCATTGATGTTATTGGACTACTACACATCGGGTACCACTGTTTTAATAATCATCTCACAGAGATAAGCCCGCCGCAGCATCTGAGCGGTTCTAGGCGCTTCAGTCTGGAATCGCGTGACCGCTACGGTCGCAGGTTCGAATCCTGCCCCGGGCATGGATGTGTGTGATGTCCTTGGGTTAGTTAGGTTTAAATAGTTTTAGGTTGTAGGGGTCTGATGACCTCAGATGTTAAGTCCCATAGTGCTCAGAGCCATTTGAACCATTCACAGAGGTAAAGTTGCTTAATTTATTTTTTGCAGGTATATGTTTGCAGTCTTGATACACATTTAAATCCCATCTGACAGTAATGTAAAAGACTATCTGAGTAGCTTAACAAAATTGGTCACCCATATCCCATTTATTCACTCCTCTACCGGGTTGCTAAGTATGCCTGTGAAGTAGATATTGCTAGTTATGTTCAATAATGAGAAAGAATTTAGGATGAACTGCAAAATTCAGAGACAATGAGTAAAATAAAACTGATTTTCATATAGTGTTTGTGAGAATGTAATTTTATGTTCTCGTAACAAATAATTTAACAGATTGCTGAGAGGTAAGACCCACGGAACTGTAAATTCTCTAATATTCATAAATAAATTGGTTAATCTGATAATTAATCAGCAAAGTTTAGCTTCAGGAATATATATATGTCGATTAACAATAATGTGCATATGAAACAGGTTATGGACATTTCCTGTGTACGAACTTCTACTAAAACTCTCTAAAGTAAATAAAGAAGTATAGATATTTTTTATGAAGTAGATGAAACGAGAAACTGAATTGTGTAAGAGCAGAAGCACTAGCCTTTTCTTAAAGTAGCTTCTTTTCTAGAAATTTGCATAATATCCTAATTTAAATGCATTAAAAAGTAATTTAAAACGTAATTCCCATACTTAAAAACATGAGTCGATTATCGTAACTTTAATTGGTTGTTAGTACGGTTTATGGTGTCAGTCTGAAACAGGCCTATGAATAAACCTGTCGCATGCAACTCACCGTTGTCTGCTCCGTTTATCTCTTCTTCCTATTAATAAAGTGTGGCAATAAGTCCACAATGGACAGAGAAAGCTTAGGATACTTGCACAATGCAGATCAATAACGAGATGAATATGAATCTTTCCCCTTGCCTGTCCTTCCGCCTTCATTTCAATTTACGGACTCTAAACAAGCGAAACACGCGAAAAGAGCAACAGCCGCCTGTTGGATGCACGTGAAGGAAGTCTAGGAGGAGGTAGCTAGCCAAAGTGGCGAGCGGGGAAATGTTCTGAGGCGGAGCTGCTGCAGTAGTTCCCAGCGTACTCCCATGGTGGTCGTCTGGGATGCTATCAAGGACATCTTGTCTGTTTCCACTTTAAATTTCCGCCGTACCTTTAGCAGGTGCACTGCCATCTAAATAGCCCCTCCAGGGCTTGCCGACAACTTCGACAGACTCTTCAAGAATTTATGTGCAGAAGTTTCCTCTGGATAATAGAATCACAGGAGTCTATTCTCACGAGCACCACTCCACGTGCCTCTGAGCAAACGTTTGTTTAGTCCAGCTCGTACACACGAATATCTGTCGCTAAAGTTGTCTACAGAATTTCACTACATTCTTTTCAAAACACTATTCTAAATGCAATGACTTGCAGGAAACAACCATTTATGTAGTACAATGTGACATTACTGAATTCCAAAAAGTCTAAGACACCGGTACAGTAATTGCTTTACAAGTTCCTGATATGAAATTTATCACTTTATTTAAAGAGATTTTGTAATGTCGGTTTGCTGCATCTGCATCTTTATCATGAGTGAATATAATCTACCTCAAACTGCGTTCAGGAGAGAAAATAAGTTTTATATTAATTAAACTGCGAAGATACTTTCCATGTTAGAAAGTGTGATAAAACTGACGAAAAAGCAAAAATTCAGTGTCAATACTCTCTGTCGTTTGGTTATAGTTGGTATTGAGACGGATGAAACTTCCCGATTCCAGCAAGTTATGTGAAGAACATTTCTTGGGGAATGAGGTCGATTCTTTCTCATGTTACGTGGTCAGTAATAACAAAGATATAATAATAATAATAAAATTAATGATAACAATTGTGTAAACAAAAGGGGCTGGAGAGTAATGTCATCAAGTACAGAGCACATCTACACGAGAGGTTTGTTCCACTTCACTGACGAAACCTGAAATGGGCATATCTACAGGAGTCGTTGTGATGTTCAGGTCCCTGCTGAGTAGCTTCACAGAGGTGTAAAGGTGTTTGCCACTCTGGTTAGCCACAGTGCGCGTGTCTTCTATCTACTGTGTTTTCTTACTCATGCAGTTAAACTACGCAGACTGGCGTGCTGGAGCATTCTTCTTGGCGCACTCCGCTAAAGACCAAGAGACATTGTCTACCCTGTCCGAAACTTCACCTGCTAAGGAGGCTGATATGTGTAGGCGAAGGTGAAAAAGCTTCCTGGCTACCTCATCTAGCCTTCGGCACGTATCTGGAATCCTCTCTGTCATAAGTTCCATGCCCGCCGGATGTTTTATCTTGTGTACCACTCTGGAATTCATGTGAAGTTTCATTCTGCCGAAAAAAGGTATTACGATTCCATTTCCACATATCTGCAAGAAATTGGGAGAACTCAGCATCTTCCCTTTCCTCTGTCGATGTTTATTTTCTTGGTACTTCGGTACATCTCCTTGCCGTAGAGTCTCTTGATGTAATTCCTCAGGCTTTCTGGCGATCTGTTGACATCCTGAAGCGTTGAGTATTCTGTCTGATATCAGCGTCGTTCTTCCACGAAATTCAGACAACGTGACTCGTCGTCCTTATCAAGTGCTACCTGAGACAGCTGGTAGAGTGGGAGGGTCTAGTGTTTATACCTACACCCATCCCCTATCATCATCGGTTCCAGGTGTTCCATCTGCAGTCCGCTCGTGCTGACAGCGTTCTTAGGCGTTCCCTCTTCGATCAGGGGCGCCTGTCTGTGGGATGGCGTTCCGCTTTTGGCCACCAGCGGTCCCAGGTATCCTCTTTGCAATCCGCTCCCGCTATAATCGTTCTTAGGCGTTCCCTCTTCTATCTGGTGCGCCAGGGTGAGAACTGGCGCTTCGTCTTCGGTTACATGAATCCGTCTATGTGCTGGCGTCCCATTTTCGGTCCGGTGCGATTCCCGTTCTTCCCTTTGCTGTTGGCTTCCACTAGAAACGCCCTGAGACCATCCATTTCGGCGTAGTGCGCCTGGTGCTCTACCTGGGATTCGTTCGATAAGGTGTAATCTCTGTAGACCAATGTCTTCAGAACTCCGTACTTCAGCACTAGGTGGTGACAGCTGCTGGCTTGCAGGTATAAATTATTGTGTGTAGTTTTCCAACATACACTGTGGCCGAAAGAACTAGCTTTCTCTTTTATATAAGTACATCCAGAAACGGCAACTGACCTTCCTTTTCATTTCCATGGTGAATATGAAATTTGGGTTGTGTAAGTTCAGATATTACATAAACTTATTGGGCTTATCAAATGGCTCTGAGGACTATGGGACTTAACATCTATGGTCATGAGTCCCCTAGAACTTAGAACTACTTAAACCTAACTAACCTAAGGACATCACACACATCCATGCCCGAGGCAGAATTCGAATCTGCGACCGTAGCGGTCACGCGGTTCCAGACTGAAGCGCCTAGAACCGCACGGCCACACCGGCCGGCTTGGGCTTATCCCTACAATGAGTCAAGACCACAAAGTTGTCATTCACATACTTGAAGAAGCATGTGGGTTTGGATCTAGCTATCTCCTCTTCAAATTTATCCACGAACATATTGGCAACCACTGGAGACAGAGGGCTGTCCTTCTCTCTGCTCGTAATATAGGCCCCCATCAGGAAAGTGAGTTGAGATCAGTTCAAACGAAGACCGATGACGTCGCTGTCTGGTCTCCTTCCACGAAACAACAACAAAGTTCAAACGAGTCTTTCAGTGGAACCTTATTGAGCTGTGATACCAAATCAAAACTGATTATTTTATCAGATTCTGTGATATGTAGTTGCTTTCGACTTTGCAGAAGACCAGCGAGTAACATATGTGGTGAAAGCACTTCTCCATTTGTGGGAGTAGCAATTTCTTCAAGTACTAGGCTGTTGGGCAAGTTGATGCACCAATGCTGCTGATGTGGCACACCATCTTTGTGTACTTTTGACATTTAATATAACGCTCTTGTTCGTGCTTGTTTAACGACGTTGTCAGGCATTTAAATTTCCTTCAAGATATTGCTAGTCTTCTTGTCCACTTTCACTACAGTGTCACATTCTTAAAGTCTGTATGCAGGTTCCTCCAGAAGTTGATACACACCCTCACCATAATCATCCTGCTGCAGAACGACTGTAGAGTTCCCTTCGTGACCTGGTAATACCACGATGCTGATGTCTTCCCGCATTCTCTTGAATGCAAGCCTCTCATTATTTGAGATGTTCGCCTTTTTAACCATTGCCCTGGTGAACACTCTTCAGATTCCCCAGCATTATTCTTCTGCCACATTTCGTGAAAGTGTCTTGGCTACTCGTTCAATTCCGCTGACGCAACCTGAAATTGTCACGTTTTTAGGAGTCATTGGAAAGTACCTGAGTACCTTCAAAGTGGGGTCTCAAGCTGCTTGCCTCTTAGGTTAATCACAGTGAGAGTGCCCTTTAACTGTTATGTTTTCTTATTCATGTGGTCAGTCTTCGCAGATTTGCATGCTGAGGCATACTACACGGTGCACCCCACTAGAGAGCAAGAAACACTGTCCAGCCTGACCGAATCTTCACCCGTTAAGGAGACTGTCATGTACAGGTGGAGGTCTAAAAGCTTCCTGCTGGCTACCACTTCTAGCCTGTGGCGCAACCTTGAATCCTCTCTCTTACAAGTGCCATTGTCTTCCGATCTTTCATCATGTTGGACCATCTAGAGTTACCGTGCTACTTAATTTTAGTGAAAACGGGTACTACGTCTCCATCACGACGTGTCCGCAGCTCGTGGTCTCACGGTCGCGGTGTCCCTTCCCGGCTACGGGTGCCGGGTTCGATTCCCGACGGGGTCAGGGATTTTCACCTGCCTCGAGATGACTGGGTGTTTGTGTGGTCCTCCTCATTTCATCATCATTCATAAAAGTGGCGAGATAGGACTGAGCAAAGGTTGGGAATTTGTACGGGCGCTGGTAACCGCGCAGTTGAGCGCCCCACAAACCAAACATCATCATCGTCATCCATCACGACATTTCAGGTGGAAAATCAAAGAACTCAGCATCCTACCTCTCCTCAGACAAAACTTGTCCAGCTTCTTGATATTTCAGTACATATCCCCCTTTAGGGTCTCTTGATGTAATATATCATACTTCCCCGGCGACCTGTTGATATGCTGAGTTGTTGGTAATTCTGACGGATATTAGCGTAGTCCTTGCACGATAATTCGACAACGTGACTCGTTATCGTAATCGGGTGTCACCTGAGACTGCTCATCGAGCGGAATGGGTCCAGTATTTATATCTACGCTCTTCAACCTCCATCGTGGGCTAAAGGCGTTCCACCTGCTTTCAGATCCGGTAGCAGCCTCATTCGGTGTTCCCATTTCGATCCTGTCTGTGGGGTGATGATCCGTCTTGGGTATGCTTCTGTCTCAGGTGCTCTTTCTGCGAACCGCGCCCACTAGAAGCGTCCTTATTCGTTCCCTCTTTGGTCCAGTGAGTCAAGCCAAGCGCTGGTGTTTCGTCTTCAGTTTCATGCACTCATTTGCGCGCTACCGGTCTGTTTTCAGTTCGCATCGGTTCCAGGCTTTCCCTTTTAGGTTTGTTCCAGTTATAAGCGACCTGCGGCGTTCCATCGTCGGTACGGTGCGCCTGTTGCTCCATCTCGGATTCGTTTCCCATGTCCACACACTCAGTACTTTTTTGTGGAGTTCTGCTACTGCCACCATTGCGTTTTCAGAAACTCCGGCGCAGGAACCCATGCTCTACTGAACTGGAACCCAGTGTTAGCATTCATCAGGTTATTCGACGATTTTATCTGTATAAGTCCTCTTATAACAGTGTCTCAGTTTCTGGGGGCCTGTCTGAAGAACCTAGTTTCATCGTAGTTCATGGAATTACGGAGTTCCAGACAGTGTTCGGCAACGGCTGATTTAGTTGCCTGTCTTATTCGTGTGTGCCTCTGATGTTCTTTGCATCTGATGTCCATTGTCCTAGTTGTTTGGCAAATGTATGACATGCCACTTATTATAAAGGTATATCATAAATTTCTGGCATTCGTAGTAACAAGCCGTTTTCCACATTACTCAGTAGCCCTCTTATTTTGATAAGTTGACTGGAAACCTATTTGATGTTGTGCATTCAGAGAATCCTGCCGACCTGGGAACCTATCCTGTATAAGGCAAGTACGCCACTCTCTTTGCCTCATCTTGCTCTTCTTCTAGATTGTTTGGTGGAGAGGCTGATTGAGGGGTCATCTCACTCTGTTTGGCCTTGTATCCATTCTTGCAGAACACTAATCGGAAGTGCTCTGTACCTGCTGCTAGACTATCTGACACGGCAAGATGTTCGCTCTGTGTACCAATGTCTTCAGAACTCTGTTTTTCTGCACTAGTTAGTGACAGCTGCTGTCTTGCAGGTACAAATCAGTGAGTGTAGATCTACGACGCACACTGTCGGCAAAGGAACCAGATGATCTCCTGTTGACGTGTATGGCAACTTGCCGTATTTTTCCTGTTCCATGGTGAACTTAATGTTTGGGTGGCGTTAGTTCACGTATTCCAGAAACTCACTGAGTCTATCCCTACCATGAGGCCAGATCACTAAGGTACCATCCACATATCTGAAGAAATATGTGGATTAGAATCAACCTGTTTCTAATGCCTCTTCTTCAAATCTCTATGTGAAAATATTGGTAACCACTGGAGAAGAGGGCTTCCCATGGCTGCATCTTCTGTCTGGTCGTGATATTGACCCCCATACAGAAAATAAGTTGAGGTCAGTGTAACGCTGAAGTGTTCCAGCAAAACATTATCAGATTCTTCTCTAATCTGTTCCAACGATTCTTTCAGTGGAAGTCTAGCAAACAGAGACACCACATCAGAACTGAACCATAATATCAGATTCTGTGACATGTAGTTGCGTGAGACACTGCAAGAAATCCCCCAAATTTTGAATGTGATAAACACAATTCCCTATATATGGGAACAGCAGATTCTTCAATTACTTGGTTGAGTACTTCGATGCACCAATGTTGCTGTTAATCAGTTCCAGTGCGACAGCTTGTTTATGCACTTTTGGCAGCCCATGTAGTCTAGCAAACAGACTACAGAAATCTCGTTCATAGTCGTTTAATGATGTTGTCAGTAATTCTGATTTCCTTCAAGAGATTCCAGGTCTTTTGGTCCACTTTGACCATAGGGTCACATTCCAAAAGTCTGTATGCAGGTTCCGCCAGAAGTTGACGCACCACCTCATCATAATCAGCCTGCTGCAGAACGACTGTAGAATCCCCTTTGTGTGCTGACAAAACCATAATGCTGCTGTCTTCCTGGAGCCTTTTTAGTGAAAGCCTCTCATCACTTGAGGTGTTCCAATTTGGAGATGAGTTTTTATCCTGGTGATCAGCCAACAGGCCTCCCATTGAATTTCTTCTGTCACATTTGGTGGAAGTGTGTTGGCTACTGGGTGAAATCTGAAATGGGCACTCCTGAGGTGTTGCGAATATTGGTCGATGTTAGCGTCGGCCTGGCTCGATATTATGACAGTGTGACTCGTTATCTTCATCAGGTGCTACCTCAAACTACTCGTCGAGTGGAATGGGTCCAGTATTTATATCTACGCTCTTGTATCTCCATCGTCGGTTTCTGATACTCCATCTGCTTCAGATCTCACTAGCAGTCTCATTTGGCTTTTACATTTCGAAGCTGTATGTGAGGTTGCGTTCTATTTTGGATCCGATGCGATTGAGGTTTTCTCCCTGCGGTCCTCTCTCGATATATTCTTTCTTGAGCGTTCCCTATTCAGACTGATACCCAAAGCCAAGCTGTATTACGTGTTTTCTCCCTTGTATCCGTCAGCGTCAGGGATGAGTAAGTTTTTAAAACATCGATATATGTTATATCGATAATATATGCAGGTATTGATACTATCGTGACCAAATTATCGATCCTTTGGCATATCGGTTATTTTGTCTTATCGACAGATATCCCGGGAGTGAAACACTTCTGACATGTGCTATGTATCAAATATGGTACTTGCTATAAACATTTCAGACAAAAAGGGTTTGTTTCCCATCATATATCATCGCAGTAATTTGTGTGGCTTTTGTGTCGAATTGCAAGGCTTTTTTTTTTTTTTTTTTTTTGGCAAGAGTTAGTCGGTGGCTGGGATGCAAAGTGTTCGCATATTGTGTGCTGAATGATGCAAGAAGAGCAGCCAGTACTTGATAAAAATTTGCCTAATTAGACCGGCGACCGTTTCTTTTCTTGTAATTACAGTTTACTTTATTACTAATAGAACCTTGATTCGATTTCCGTTTGGTTTGCTAGTGATTCCTTTCAACGAAAATCTTTTGAAGAACATAGAAGAGTTCCATACCTTATCCATTGCCCACGATCACAGTCATTCCAAGTTCTTGTCATCTGAAATTCTTTCATGGGAATAACATCATCAGCGCATTGGTAATTCAGTAAGAACCGGTAGTGCTATACTTGGCTATACGTGACAGGACTTCCTTTTCCTTGTTTTACATTAAAATACAGATCGAAGAAGATGTACTAAGAGTGAAACTAACGTATGACAAGCATTGATTGTCCAGAGGCACCAACTTGCTGTACATTCAATAAGGCGAATAATATCAAACAGTGGGAGAGTTTAGGAATTAAACTGTAATTCATGTTCCGTATTAAAATGGATACAAAAACATTAATAGATCAAAGGGAGCAGAATGGCAGGGCACAGCGAGTACCGAGAAACGTTAAGGAAGCCGATAGCTGTTACCGAAACAAGAGCGCAAGTAGTAGTTCAAAGTGGCAACTGGCTTACGTCGAATTCTACACATACTTAAACGATCAGATTCAGATAATGAGTCTGCCACAAAGGAGACAAGAACTAAATCACGGAACAGATGAGAAAGGCTACGTGAAAGATTGTGGCTAGGCGAATGGATCGGTTGAGTCTGCAGTTCGCCACAAGTAGAGAAAGAACCGATGGAACTATATGATGTAGAATCAGAGCATGAGGATATGATAGAGCAGGATAGTGGAAAACCTTTGAGCGTCAGCGATATATTAAAATTATTATCTACACAAATTAAGGTTTAAGGTACTTGCCTTGAGAATCAACTGAAAACGCAGGCAAGTGGTATTAGTGGACTCAATAATCCAATGGAAACATTGCGTCTAAAGACCAATAAACAGATGGAAAAAGTAGGCGTTTTGAGTATTGGAATTAAGGTCATGAAATGTAAAGTAAATACGACAAATATCAATGTGTCCACTATGCAGCTGCAGATTAATGATAGCAATGAAAGTTTCGATTCATAAATCATGAAGATCCAAGAAACGGTAGGACCATTAGTAGTAACGAAAGTGGGTGAAAGAGTTTTCGGTATGAAAAAATGTAGAAATGAAATCTCACATTTCAGAGAGACAGTATTTCACTCCCAAAAGGTACTAGGCAAACAAGTAACAAGCTGCGAACAGAAATGTGATCAAAACACTTAGCAAATTCAAGGCAAAGTTTGTGAACTTGAACATAAAATTAGAGACCATACTAGTGGTTTCAGTGATAGATTACCTTATAAAAAACTGTTAGAGAGCGAGAAACGCTTTGATCCTGTCAAAATACATACTGGTTGGCATCCACAGGATTTCCTGAAAAATTATGAGGGGGTCTATTAATCAATATTTGACAGAGCAGGAAAAGATTAACGTAGTTATCAGCTCATTATCACGTGATGCTAAACGATGGCGGACTAAATTTAATCACGGATCAGATGATGTTGAAGGAATTCAAACAAAATTTTGTTGAGGAATACTGGTCAGAACTGAAACAAGATTAATGGTGACAATTCATAATGGCTAGACTGTATGACAATAGGTGCAGAAACTCCATGAAAGATTTCCGCGAATCGTGCTATTTACACACTTAAGAGGTAGACGATCCGAGTCCGAGATTATTTAGTAACTATAGAAATAGCTGCCAGATGATTCGAGGAGCATTTATCAATCATAAAATCATTTCTCCATTTCTGGAAAGAGTTAAGGATGAAGATTGTTGGAGAAGAAATCGTGATTATCCTCAAAGTAACAACAGTAAAAGAGGTAATCACAATGACAGTGAACGGAATAATGGTGATAGGTATCGCATTAATACGGTTCAACGAGGTAGGGACAAAGGTCGAGGTACGTCAGCAGCACGCAGTAGAGGGTTTGCACTGCTACATTACCACGGCAGCAACATCGCAGAAAACTAAGGAGTGCCTATGTTGCTGGATAATCTAACGCGGGCTGATATGCAACGTCAAAACGTAAGAAACAATACCGGTACGAAAGTAATGTGCTTTGTGCACAAGTGAGCGACTGTGAAGCGCTGCAGGCTGCTCCCAGTGAAGTTACAGGTGTGCTCAGGAATGAGTAACGCAGTCAGGCGATGGAGCGAATATTAGCTTGCGGACAGAGAGCCCGCCAGTAACGAATAAATCAGGTCAATCAGATGTCCTTACGGAAGCTGTAGTTACGGCAGAACAGAATTGGGATGACACAGTAGATTCCAGTGAACCTGTTTTGGCAGATAACGACACAGTGGAGAGAGGAAACGTGAACGTGTTCATAGGAGAGGAAGAAAACGCCGAGAATAGTTTAAAGTATGCTAATATTAGCGAAAATGGGCTGTCAGGGACTGAAGTTTGGTGCGAACAGATCATTGGTATGTACCAAGTTCTAAAGAGGTGCAACTGAGAGGATTTAAAAAAAAAAAAAAAAAAGAAAAAAAGAAGTGATCAGAAACTTCGACAGTAGACAGTAGTGAAAGGAGAAAAAGACACGAAGACACTTCGAGAATAGTACATGCCCCAATAGCAAGGAGAAAATGGAAGTGTTTAGCGCCGCACGAAGTTCTCGAGCAGTAATTGTTAAAGAGGTGGTATATAGTGAGAAAAAAGATGCCGCGCAAACTGCGCTTGCTGCCGGTAATATTGAAATTAATAACAGGGAAAGAAATACGGTCGCACTGAAGAGAAGAAAGGAAGAAGATGAAATTCAGAGCTTGCAGAAGAAGCATTCCTGATTAACGAAACGTCAATAAAATAAACTGTTTGCGATAGGGAGGAAGAGGTACACTCAGACGACTCTTTAAGAAGTAATGAAATTTACGGCGACTACACAAAATAAGAACTAAATGCAGACGTTAATAGAGCCGATAAAGACGATTGCTTTGCTACAGAACGTGGCGTGACAGAAAAAGAACTTAAGGAGAAAATGTGACCCTCAGTATTTAAAATCTGACAAATGATCAGAAGAAGAATTTAACGTCTGTGTAAGAAAAGTGTTTGTGTTAGAACCAAGCAGTGACCCAGAATGGTCACACTTGAAGACAGCTCTTCATCAAATGAAGAAAATTAAAACAAGAACTTGAGGTAAACATAGAAGCAAGAAAGAAAGAGGCACCGGGTGATACGACACTTGGTCAACAACGGATTCAGTCATAAAAGAATCTGAAATCTGAAAACCAGAAGAACATCAAGACATACGTAATCTGCCAGCGAACAAACTGTCTTAGAATAATCATATGGTCGATCAAGGTTTGTTATGGGACGAACAAAAGATCTCTGGCAGTAAAACAATTAAACAAAACACCAGTCCTGTCGACATTTACAGTATTAATTTACAAGTCCTTTCAGACACTAGATCATAAATTAGTGCCATATTACAGTCATTTTTGAGTACATTACAGACAAATCCGGATTACTAATGACCTCCTTAGATGGTGTCAAAGTCGTAGGGTTAGTGGCAAAATCAATAAGCCATTTAAAAGTCAAGTATTGGCGGTATTCACAGTTAAATCATGAGGAGTCGAACGTGATAACCTGATCGTTCCAGATTTGAACGCCACAAAGATTTTGAGGATCCGTTGTTTACAACAGGGATGATAGTTACTGACTGTATTAATGAAGTTGTCAAAATTGACAATAAATCCGTTGATTTGGAAGTAGTATTTGAAGAAACTGAAATTTCACAAGACACCATGTTTGAGACACTGAAACTCGAAAATGACAAAGAATCAAGGTTTGTCCGTAATTTTTGACATTTACTACTTTAAAAGTTCTATTGATGGTGATCGGAGAAAGGATGGTGTTAAATAAATCACTGAGAGCTTACAGTACTTTACACCAGAACAAAAATCTGAACTGTTTATCATATTAGAGGGAAACTGGGATGTATTTTCAGAGAAAACTGGGTTAGTTTAGGGAGTAGTATGTCGAATCACTGGCACGTGAACCATTTTTCGTGAGACATCATTCGGTTCCCTTTGCTATGAAGCAAGCTGTACAGGCAGGTATAGATAAAATGTTTGAATGGGGTGTAATTGAAAGAAACAATTAATTTAATTGTACTCTCGTAATAGTAAATAATAAAGTGGAGGCGCGCCAATGGTTAATATCACACGAACTTTAAATAAGATTGTCAAAAGAGGAGTAGATCTAAGTGAAAATTTAGATGACATGTTGCTAAAATTTCATAATATGGATTCTTAACCAGGCCTAATTTGACAGCGGGATACTGGCAGATGACATTGAATGCAGAATCACGGAACTATACTCCATTTTTCTTTGCTAGAAAGTGTTACCAGTACAACGTTGTCCCTTTAGTCTTAATACAGCTGTTTAGGTTGTGATCATAGCTTTAGGTTGGGTACTAGGACGGAAATTAAGTGCTAGATTGAAATATATGTAGACGACTTGTTCATCGCCACAAAAGAATGGCAACAGCAGTGTGGATAGTTAAACACAGTCTTCTCTGCTCTTCAGGCAGGGTGAATGACATCAAAACTAAAAAGAAATGTGAGTTTGTTAAAGGAGAGATAAAATTCCTGGCCCATATCATTACCACTTCGGGGATTGGCCAGGACACGGAAAAATTAAATGGTACTGAAAAAGAACAAACAGCAACGTACCATTTTCCTTGATCTTTGTAGGTTCTATCGCTAATTTTAAAAGGGGAAAACATTTCAAAGTCCCCTTTTAAATAACCAACTTAGAAAAAATAGTGCTTTTATTAGGACTAAAGATTGCCAAGACAATTTCGAAAATTTAAAAGTGAAATACTGAGAAATAGCGTTTTACACCACCTCGAACTACATAGTCATATGAATGGAGATAGTAGTGCGTATGGAACGAGGATTCACATTTTCCAAGAAACAAGTAATAAGGACTAATAAGGTCACAAATCAATAGTCTTCCTAAATAGTACTTTAAATAAATACGAAAAGAGTTACAACGTATCGGAGAAAGAAGTCTTAGCCATCATATGGGGATTAAAAAATACCGAAATTGTTTATGGGGAATAAACTAGCTATCCACACAGAACATAGAGCAGTGACCTTTCTGAAACATTGCCACCTATGAACCAACAGATTAATCACTGGACAGTGTACCTTCAACAGTTCAATTACGAGATCTTTTATACCAAAGGCACCGACAATTACGGAGCAAATAACTTATAAAGGCTACCGGAAGATCTAAATTTTGTGTCAAAAGAAAATATGAAGACGGTACTTTCCTAATGAAGTTCATTAAAGAAATTACACGAAAAAAGAAAACTGAATACATTTGTAAAACATGAGGCATTACCAAAATGAAGATAAAGTTCAGAAACCAGTAAAAGTCAGTTTTGTCAGTGCAAATTCTCCTCGTATTGCGAAATGTTTCAAGATATTCAGAGGCATTTAGTACACACGGAAATATCTGAATGGCTCTGTACTACGAAAATCCGACGCTAAGAAGAGAAATTACAGGGCTTCTTACGCAGCAAGTGCCATGCGTACTTTTCCACCTTTTTGAGTAGTCACAGGAATTTGCTACAACCACCACCTTCGTTTGAAATTATGAGTTGAGTACTGTGCACGGACGACCTATTTGGTATCTCATTCAAATAATAATGCTATTTCGTTTAAGCTTCGTATCGAAGATCAATATTTTATCCCTACTTATTTACCGAGGCAGCGTACTTTTTCAAGTTTTTATTCAACTGGAAAGTAATTATTTTCTGTAATAAATTTAACAACTTTGGTAGAGTAGTAAATTTTGTAACTATTCAGTGAACTTGATTTTGAAGTACTCCAACTGTTTTTTCGTAAAAGGATAGTTTGAGTTTCACGTAAGTACAATAGCAAAGAAATGATCTAAAGTGCTTCGCCTAAATGTTGTTCTTATCGAAATCCCAGTACACTATTAAAGTTACAGAAATAAAACTGGGATAATTCAAAATACTTTATTCGCCAATAAACTTGAAGGGCCAGCGCAGGTTTGTAAGTAACAGTGTTTATATTTTCACGTATTTGTAATTAAAAGCGTTTCTCACATTGTCTATTAAATAAAATGTTTAGTTTTGATCTGAGTCAGTTTATAGAGTAGTTTCTGGGACATCATGCCGTAGTTGAGCCAGTCTTTCACTATATTTACAATAACAACACTAAATAAGTGCAACTGTTACTCTCATAGCTTGTGCGCGCTGCAATAAGTAACTAGCTACCATTGGTCAAACTATGACAGAGTCAGATTGTCAAAGTCAATCCCAATAGTTAAGTTCCTTTATAGACAGAGCTGGTACTTGGCACAACTTCCCCTAATCGGGCTGGCGAACATTTCCTTTTACGTAACTGGTGATATCGATGTCTATCGCTCTCGTCTTAATGACTGATGTATCCGTTCATATACGTTAATTACAGAGAGTCGAAAGTGATGTTTTTTTATTGTCTGTCTTTTCTCATAGGCAGTAGCGTTCTCATCTGCAGATATATTGCCCATTCCGGCTGCAACCAGTCTTTGGAATGTAAACAGTAAATGTCTTACAATGGGCTTAATCTAATTTTATATTCAGTAATACAAATTAGCAACAGATTTGAACATGAATGAAACTGTACTGCTTATTCATGAAAGTTTGTTACTCCCGTGAGTCGTTTTTACCGTTGCAGGTGATAAGTACGAGGTACAAAACGAAAACATCAGCACTGTGTGAGAATGGTGGGAATTACCACTCGCCACCCCAAACTATAAGGCAGACTATGCGCTTTCCTTACCCCATGAATGACTGCATAAAGAAAATATAAAATCAGTGTAAAAGTAACGTAGACTCGACACAAAAGCCACACAAATTACTGCGATGATATATGATGGGAAACAAACCCTTTTTGTCTGAAATGTTTATAGCAAGTACCATATTTGATACATAGCACATGTCAGAAGTGTTTCACTCCCGGGATATCTGTCGATAAGACAAAATAACCGATATGCCAAAGGATCGATAATTTGGTCACGATAGTATCAATACCTGCATATATTATCGATATAACATATATCGATGTTTTAAAAACTTACTCATCCCTGACGCTGACGGATACAAGGGAGAAAACACGTAATACAGCTTGGCTTTGGGTATCAGTCTGAATAGGGAACGCTCAAGAAAGAATATATCGAGAGAGGACCGCAGGGAGAAAACCTCAATCGCATCGGATCCAAAATAGAACGCAACCTCACATACAGCTTCGAAATGTAAAAGCCAAATGAGACTGCTAGTGAGATCTGAAGCAGATGGAGTATCAGAAACCGACGATGGAGATACAAGAGCGTAGATATAAATACTGGACCCATTCCACTCGACGAGTAGTTTGAGGTAGCACCTGATGAAGATAACGAGTCACACTGTCATAATATCGAGCCAGGCCGACGCTAACATCGACCAATATTCGCAACACCTCAGGAGTGCCCATTTCAGATTTCACCCAGTAGCCAACACACTTCCACCAAATGTGACAGAAGAAATTCAATGGGAGGCCTGTTGGCTGATCACCAGGATAAAAACTCATCTCCAAATTGGAACACCTCAAGTGATGAGAGGCTTTCACTAAAAAGGCTCCAGGAAGACAGCAGCATTATGGTTTTGTCAGCACACAAAGGGGATTCTACAGTCGTTCTGCAGCAGGCTGATTATGATGAGGTGGTGCGTCAACTTCTGGCGGAACCTGCATACAGACTTTTGGAATGTGACCCTATGGTCAAAGTGGACCAAAAGACCTGGAATCTCTTGAAGGAAATCAGAATTACTGACAACATCATTAAACGACTATGAACGAGATTTCTGTAGTCTGTTTGCTAGACTACATGGGCTGCCAAAAGTGCATAAACAAGCTGTCGCACTGGAACTGATTAACAGCAACATTGGTGCATCGAAGTACTCAACCAAGTAATTGAAGAATCTGCTGTTCCCATATATAGGGAATTGTGTTTATCACATTCAAAATTTGGGGGATTTCTTGCAGTGTCTCACGCAACTACATGTCACAGAATCTGATATTATGGTTCAGTTCTGATGTGGTGTCTCTGTTTGCTAGACTTCCACTGAAAGAATCGTTGGAACAGATTAGAGAAGAATCTGATAATGTTTTGCTGGAACACTTCAGCGTTACACTGACCTCAACTTATTTTCTGTATGGGGGTCAATATCACGACCAGACAGAAGATGCAGCCATGGGAAGCCCTCTTCTCCAGTGGTTACCAATATTTTCACATAGAGATTTGAAGAAGAGGCATTAGAAACAGGTTGATTCTAATCCACATATTTCTTCAGATATGTGGATGGTACCTTAGTGATCTGGCCTCATGGTAGGGATAGACTCAGTGAGTTTCTGGAATACGTGAACTAACGCCACCCAAACATTAAGTTCACCATGGAACAGGAAAAATACGGCAAGTTGCCATACACGTCAACAGGAGATCATCTGGTTCCTTTGCCGACAGTGTGCGTCGTAGATCTACACTCACTGATTTGTACCTGCAAGACAGCAGCTGTCACTAACTAGTGCAGAAAAACAGAGTTCTGAAGACATTGGTACACAGAGCGAACATCTTGCCGTGTCAGATAGTCTAGCAGCAGGTACAGAGCACTTCCGATTAGTGTTCTGCAAGAATGGATACAAGGCCAAACAGAGTGAGATGACCCCTCAATCAGCCTCTCCACCAAACAATCTAGAAGAAGAGCAAGATGAGGCAAAGAGAGTGGCGTACTTGCCTTATACAGGATAGGTTCCCAGGTCGGCAGGATT